>NC_082692.2:81382859-81682859 GCF_949987515.2 Delphinus delphis | reverse complement strand
GTCCTTCCTCCTCTGTCCCCAGGGAGATATAGAAATGTAACAAACAGAGAAAAGGAAAATCAAAGAAATATAACAAAGAATTTTCTTTGATTAGAGAACTGAAGTTCTTTTCCTCTCTTTCCACTGTCAATATACATATCTTCACAAAACCACTTTAATCTCCCCAGGTCTTTGTTCTCATATTTGTATAAGAAGAGACCGTGATTCTGAGATTTCTGAAAGTAAATGAAGTTGTAAGGGAAAAGAATCATGAACCAGACTTAAAACAAAGGCATGGGTAATCCCACTATTGAGCATATATCTGGAAAAGACAAAAACTCTAATTCAAAATGATACATACACCCCAATGTTCATAGCAGCACTATTTACAATAGTCATGACATGGATGCAACCTAAATGTCCATCAACAGATGAATGGAGACACACACACACACACACACACACACAGACACACACACTGGAATATTACACAGCCATAAAAAAGAATGAAATAATGCCATTTGCAGCAACATGGATGGACCTAGAGATTATCATACTAAGTAAAGTAAGTCATACAGAGAAAGACAAACATCATATGATATCACTTATATGTGGAGTCAAAAAAATAATGCAAATGAATTTATTTACCAAACATAAATAGACTCACAGACATAGAAAACAAAACTATTGTTACCAAAGGGGAAAAGGAGGGATAAATTAGGAGTTTGGGATTAACAGATACACACTACCCTATATAAACAACAAGATATATCTATATATCTATATCTATATCTATATATCTGAGTCACTTTGCTGTACACCTGAAACTAACCCAACACTGTAAATCAACTATACTTTAATTTTTTTAAAAAGTTTGCTTTAAAAGAGGTGAATTTTATGGTATGTAAATTCTATCTCAATAAAGCTGTTAAACAAAACAAAACAAAACAAAGGCATGGGTACCAGTAAGAAAGAGATTTCCTGACCTGTAGTGAACTGAGGGGAGAGCAGTGAAAGATGGGAAAACTGGGCATGCCCTGGACACAGTCCCAGTGAAGGGGAAGACAGTGCTTCGGAGGAGGCAGTGAGTCAAATGATTCTTTGTGGGAGCCCACAGAACAGACCATCAGCCCCAGGCACAAGGCACTGCAGATTCATAAGGAGTGGTCCATAGACTGAAGGCTGTAAGGTTCACTTTCATGAATGCACCCAAGAAGTCTATGTTTAATATATCTGGTCATTTATGATACTCCTATAGTAAAACCCAGATGAAAGAACACAACTTTTCATAACAGGGAGGTGGAAGGGGAGGAGAGATACTTTATGACAGAAGACGAAAATGAATATAACCCTGATTAAAATGAACAAGGTTTTTTAACTTACTGGAATAATTAGTTGACATTTGGTTATAACATAAACCAACTTTATAGTGCTGATTTCTGCTCTTTCTACAACATTAATGTCCACAGAAAGGTTTTAATTCCAAGTGGAATGGGTTGTTGGTAGTATGTTAACAAGCTACTCAAGATTTAAAAAACAAAAAAACCAAAAAACATAACATGCACAAATTTAAATGCAGTAGTAAAAGGTCAGCCCTGAATTGTATATACAATGTATTTGTCAACATTTCCTTTTGAGACAATGTGATGCTAACTTTATTACCAAAACCTGCTTGACACCTGTTCTAGAGTGTTCTCTTGACTCAGGTAACAAACACACAAAGAGAAAACCTGTGTTTGTTTTTGTCTAATCTAGAGAAGCCAAGATGCACATTGTAATAATTTAAAAAGCATTAGCAATTAAATGACAGAGTTCAAGGGACTTCCATGTCAGGGAAGATAGAGTAGACATACTATTTCCTATTCCTCCTGCTAACTACAACTAAAAACCCTGGGCTTTACATATGACAGAAACATACGGAGACTCGGAAAGGTAGAGGGAAGAAGACAAATGAGCTGGGGGCCTTGGGAACCCAGGAACAACACAGTGGTAAGTGCCCTGGGTTTGTATCGTTTGGGGGTTTTTGAGTTTGTGTTTTGGCTTCCTGTATTCCAGCCAGAAGAAACTAGCAATCCAGAAATTCTAACAAGCACAGAGAAAAAGAAGTCCCAACAAAATTCTGCTTGCTTCAGCCAAAGGCCAGCAAAAGGGCAGCCTAACAAGACAGAAAACTTTTAGAAAATAACTGCTTTACTCCAGTTACTAAATAAATAAGTAAGTAAGTAAGTAAATAAATAAATAAATAAATTGTCATCAGCAAAGGCTGATGGGAGAGCCTAGATGTCATGCCTGCCAGGTTGAACAAAACACCCCAAATACTCTGCTGGGGTGGCATCAGAAGACAGAGAAGATAGTCAAGACTTTTAAACCTACAGTCAAAGATTAGTGGGGAGCTGGAACTCCCCCATTTTGCTCAGTAGTGTTGGAGAAGCCAGCTAAGACAGAAAACTTAAGTAAGATTCAAAATATCATAACATAAAACCCCAAATGTCCAGGTTTCAAGCAAAAATTACTCATCAAACCAAGAACCAGGAAGATCCCAAATTGAATTAAAAAAATCAGTGGATGCCAACACTATACCAACATAGATGTTAGAATCATAGGACAGAAGTTTTAAAGTAGCCACCATAAAAAGCAAGTAAGAGCACACTGAAATGAAAAAATATAAAGTTTCAGCACAGAAATAGAAAGTCTTTCCAAAGAAAGAGAAGATATAAAGAAAAGCAAAATGGAAAATTTAAACCTGAAAAATACAATAACCAAAATAGAAAACCTCAATGGATGCGATGAAAATCAGAATGGACAGGATACATGAAAGGTAACTGAACTGAAAGATAAAGCAATATAAACTACTCAGTCTTAATGGAAAGAAACTAATTTAAAAAAATAAATGAACAGAGCCTCAGGAACCTGTGGGACTACAGAAATATTTACCATTGAATAATACCATTGGAATCCCAGAAGGATAGGAGAAAGACAGGAGTATCGAAAAAGTATTTGAAGAAATAATGGCTGAAAACTTCCTAATTTGGCAAAAGACATAAACCTACAGATTCAAGATCTCGAGCAAATCCCAAGCAGGATAAAAAAAAATTATTTTAATTCACAGCAAGTGTATTAGTCTACTGAGGCTACTAAAACAGAATACCACACACTGAGTGGCTTGAACAACAAAAATTAATTTTCTCACAGTTTTGGATGCTAGAAATCTAATATCAAAGTGCTGGCAAGGTGCTTTTCCAGTGAAGCCTCCCTTCCTGGCTTGCAGACAGCGATCTTCTTACTGTGTCCTCATGTGGCCTTTCCTCTCTGCATGCATGGGGAGAGAAAGAGAGAGAGAGAGGGAGGGAGAGATCTCGTGTCTCTTTCTCTTCTTATAGGGATACCAGTTCTATCAGATTAGGCCCCACCCTATAATCTCATTTGACCTTAATTACCTCCTTAAAGGCCCTGTCACCTTTGGAATTTGGGGGAGACACTTCAGTCCGTAGCACCAAGAAACATCATAGTCAAACTTCTGAAAAGACAAAATAAAATCTTAAAAGAAGCAAGACAGAAATGACACCTAAAGGGAAAATTATTTGGATGATAATGGATTTCTCATCAACACCAATGGAAGCCAGAAGGAATTCCCACAACATTTTTCAAGTGCTGAAAAAAAAAGAAATGCCAGGCCAGAGCCTCATACACAGAGAAAAAAATCCTCCATAAGTAAAGGAGAAATTAAGACATTTCTCACATGGAAGAAAACTAATAGAATTTGTCTCCAGCAGTCCTACTCTAAAAGAATAGTTAAAGGAAGTTCTCTAAACAGAAGGGAAGTGATAAAAACAGGAACTTAGGAATATCAGAAAGGAAGAAAGAACATGGTAAGAAAAAGTATGGATAAATACAATAGATTTTCCTTCTCTTCAGTTTTTTAATTTACATTTGATGGTTAAAGCAAAAATTATAACACTGATGTGGTTTTAAATGTATGAACAGAAAGTATTTAAGACTATTATATTATACATGAGGAAAGGTAAAGGGGCATAAATGAAGGCAAATTTTTCATACTTCACTCAAACTGGCAAAATGACAACATCAGTAGACTGTGATAAGTTGTGTCTATGAAACCATTTTTTGTTTTTAGAGCAACCACTAAAAAACTATACAAATAAATACACTCAAAAAAAAATATAGATAAGCCAAAATTGAATTCTAGAAAATGTTCCAATAACCTACAGGAAGGCAGACAAAAAGAAAACCAAGAAACAAAACAAAACCAAAAAAACAAAGACAACAAACAGAAAAGAAAAAATAAAATGACAGGCTTAGGTCCCAATATATCAATAATTTCATTAAATGTAAATGGTCTAAATGCACAAATTAAGGGATAGAAATTATGCTATCTATAAGAAACTTACTTTAAGTATAACAATAAAGGCAGATTGAAAGTAAAAGTATGGAAAAAGATGCATCATGGAGACATTAATCAAAACAAAGATATTTACATGCAAAAAATGAAATTGGACCCTGTGGCTCAGACAAAGAATTACTCAAATGGATCAATATGTAAATGTAAGAGCTAAAACTATAAAAGTCTTAGAAGAAACTATAGGTGTAAATCTTCACGACTTTAGATTATGCAATGGTTTCCTAGATATACCACCTAAAGCACAAGCAATCAGAGAAATAAAAAGTTGAAATTCACCAAAACTAAAAATTGTTGGCTTCAAAGGACACTATCATGAAAGTGTAAAGACCACCCACAGAATGAAAGAAGATATCTGCAAATCACATATTTGATAAAACTGACAAAGAAAAAAGAGAGATGGTACAAATGACCAATATCAGGAATGAAATGGGATATCACTACAGAACTTACAGACATCAAAACATAGAGGAATGCTATGAACAACTCCCCACACACAAACTTGACTATATATATGAAATGGACCATTTCCTCAAAAAAGCACAATCTACCACGACTCACCCAATATGAAATAGATCATCTGAATAGCCTTATAGCTATTAAGGAAATTGAATTGTAATTTTAAAACTTCCAAAAAGAAATCTCCAGGTTCAGATCATTTCACTGGAGAAGTCTATCAAATGTTTAAGGAAGAATTCACACTGATTCTATACAGTCTCTTCCAGAAAACAGAAGAGAAGGAACATTCCCCAACTCATTTTATGAAGCTAGTACAGTAAGTCCCCTACATACGAACCTTCAAGTTGCAAACTTTCAAAGATATGAATGTGCCTCCACATGTCCAATCACATAAGTTAGTTCACATGTCTGTAAGATTACCGTACTGTAAGACTAAAATTTCTTTTTTTTTTTTTTTGATATTGGGGGTAGGAGTTTATTAATTAATTAATTTATTTTTGCTGTGTTGGGTCTTTGTTTTTGTGCGAGGGCTTTCTCTAGTTGTGGCAAGCGGGGGCCACTCTTCATCGCAGTGCACAGGTCTCTCACTGTCACGGCCTCTCTTGTTGCGGAGCACAGGCTCCAGATGCGCAGGCTCAGTAATTGTGGCTCACGGACCTAGTTGCTCCGCGGTATGTGGGATCCTCCCAGACCAGGGCTCGAACCCATGTCCCCTGCATTAGCAGGCAGATTCTCAACCACTGCGCTACCAGGGAAGCCCCTTTTTTTTTATTTTTTGTGTTTGTTTTTTATGTATTATTTGTGTGAAAATTATTATAAACCTAAGACAGTACAGTACTATATAGCCGATTATGTTAGTTGGGTACCTAGGCTAATTTTGTTGGACTTACAATCAAATTGGACCTACGAATGTACTCTTGGAACGGAACTCATTTGTATGTAGGGGACTTACTGTATTACCTGGATACCAAACTATGATGAGGGAAAAAAGTCAACCCCAAAAGGAACAATTAGTGTTTGCCAGGCATTAAGGAGGAGTAGGGTTGGTGTGGTTAGAAAAGGGCAACATGAAGAAACTGTGGTCATGGAAATATTTTGGTTTTGACTGTATCAATAAAAATATCCTGGTTGTCACTATGAAGAACAGTATGAAGGTTCCTTAAAAAACTAAAAATAGAGCTACCATATGATCCAGCAATCCCACTCCTGGGCAACTACCCAGAGAAAACCATAATTTGAAAAGATACATGCACCACAATGTTCATTGCAGCACTATTTACAAAGCCAAAACATGGAAGCAATCTAAATGCCCTTCAACAGAGGAACGGATAAAGAAGATGGGGTACATATAGACAATGGAATATTACTCAGCCATAAAAAGAATGAAATAATGCCATTTGCAGCAACATGGATGGACCTAGAAATTATCATACTAAGTGAAGTAAGTCAGACAGAGAAAGACAAATATCATATGATATCACTTATGTGTGGAATCTAAAAAGATGATTCAAATGAACCTATTTACAAAACAGAAACAGACTCACAGACTTTGAAAACAAACTTATGGTTACCAAAGGGGAAAGGTGGGGGAAAGGATAAATGAAGAGTTTGGGATTAACATATACACACTACTATATATAAAATAGATAATCACCAAGGACCTACTGTACAGCACAGGGAACTCTACTAGTATTCTGTAATAACCTATATGGGAAAAGAAACTGAAAAAGAATGAATATATGTATATGTATAACTGAATCACTTGCTGTACACCTGAAACTAACACAACATTGTAAATCAACTATACCTCAATATAAAATAAAAATTAAATTAAAAACAATCCTGGTGTGATATGGTACTATAGCTTTGCAATATTTTACCATTGGGGGAAACTGGGGAAAGAGTACATTAAATTTCTTAAAACTGCATGTGAATCTACTTTTTGAGATAATCATAATTATCTCAAAATGAAAAGATTAATTTAAAAAAGACACTGTTCATTAGTATAAACGCAGCCATCTGCTAACAACGATAGGAGTGTCTACAAAATGTATGCTTAGCTCTAGTTAAAAATGAAATAAAGGACAATGTGGATCTAAAATATACACATCTTTCTACAAATTAAATCTTGACAGTCCTGAGTATATTCTCAGCACAGATTTGAAATATCTGGATCCATAAGTTGTCAGTCCAACATTCACTTAAAATGGTTTAATTAAGTCTTAGACCACCTCTCTCTTCTTTTGTTAAATTATTAGAAGCAAAGCCTATTTTCTAAATGACCTGACATAAAAATACATGTGTAATATATATATTATCTGATTTCCCCATAATTAGAACAACCATGACAAACCTGTTCCTTTGACACAAACCTCATAATTACACATAATGGTAATAAGTCAAATGGGTTGACTGATGAGACCCTGTAAGGCGGAACCCCTGGGGAATAACAGACAGCAGTTTTCTCAAGTACTCCCCCTGCCTGATTCCTGGAAGCAGCCACAGGGAGAAGTCAGAGTAGAAGGGAAGCCACATTTCTCTCCACACCGTACTGTCTTAAGTACACCTCGCTTTAACCACCATCAAGCCTCCTCCTAACACTGAAACTCTAGCAGTAGTACACTAGCTACTGTCTTCTGAGCACTTACTATGTGCTGGGCACTGTGCTAAGCATATATTTAATGTTAATAGTAATCACGTGCACCAGATATTATATTATCTCCAATTTAAAGAAAAAGGAAGGAAGGAAGGAAGGAAGGAAGGGAGGGAGGAAGGAAGGGAGGGAGGAAGGAAAAAAGGGAGAAAAAAAAGGGAAGAAAAGGAAAGAACACCCAAGTGCAGAGATGTCGAAAAACTAGACCAAAGTCATATAGCCTAGTGGTAAAGCTGGAATTTGAACTAAGATCTGTCTGAATTTAAAGCTCAAGCCTTTAACCATTACTCCAGTGGTTCTCAACCTTTGCTGTACGTTAGAATTGACGGTGAACTTTTAAAAAATCTTCATGCCAGGTAACACTCCACATAGTGAAATTAGCACGTCTGGAGTAGAAGCCAGCTTCAGTATGTTTTAAAAGATCACACGTGCATTCTAATGTGCTGGCCATTTGGGAACCACTTTACTATTAACTAGACTTTAGATTAAAACTCTGGCTGTCCAGGCACATCCCATTACCAACCTTCACCCACAAAGCTTTGCCTACTCTACCCTCAAACTCTTAAGTACATCCTGCTTCATTGAATGCCCTCATCCTGAATCTGGCCCCCGAGAAACTGCTTCGAATTTCTGGATTACCCAGGAGACTCATCTACACTAGGGTTTAGGCTAATGAAGGCTCAACACCTTTCCTCTCTGATGTAATGATTCAGACGGTGGCCTTGGATGCCTCAGCTCCAGAGCAATATAGAAATATAGACATCTGGGGGCCCTGAAGCTTTACAGTTGGAAGTCAACTTCATAGCAGACTTAGCAACAGCAGACCTCAATAGATGTGAGACCCCCTCCTGAGAAAGGAGTATAACAAATTAGAAAATATGAACAGGGTCCCCAACATATGAACCATTGACTTTCGTAAATAAAAACCTCAGCAATGGCTTGTAAAGACTGTCAGCGTGAATCGTGTATCAGTTAAGCTCATCAGGCCGGCAGAAGAGACTTCGGATAAGAAAAATGAGGCACTGAAAGTAGAAAAAGCAAGGCCACACAGCTAGTAAGGTCAACAGATGTCACCTGGGCCATTAGTTTCTTTTTTCTTGTTCAACGTCTTCACAGACATTGCAAAACTGGGAAGACATGGGTAATTGCTGGGCACAAAAGTTGGTAGACAGAGAAAAGAAAAATAAAGATGGAAAGAGCTAATAAATTCCACGAATCCAAAAGCAAACAAAGTCAATGTGTATGGCCCAAAATAAGCTGCATATTTGAAAGAAATGGAATTTTGCTACCGCTCTGTCTGAATCCAAATTTGATACCAAAGTCAACTGGGAGACACACAGAACACAAATGTGTTCTGATTGTTCTTGCCTGTCTCTCATCCCCCGCAGGGGCAGTTGAATTCATCAGCTTGTTAGCAGTGGCTTGGAGAAATGTGATATCTTGAAAATTTCCAGAAGAGTGTTTGCAATTGTCCCTTCACAAATTACCCTAGAAGCCATTTCGTACTGGGTTTATGCTCTGGTTTTCTTTGTCCAATTTAGTGACCATGTGTCCCTTTTAACATTTTTCAGAATATCACTCTTGACACTTTTTCCTTTACATTTAGACAACGATAAAGTCCTGAAAAGATGTCTGCCTCCCAAGAACTGGATTTGACTGGGCTGGTGTGAGAGAAGGAAACTGTTTCCTTCATGCAGCTGGTATGTGGATGGTGAGGAGGGTGACAGTGGGAGGGTCAGGACTCACTACCAACCAACCTCTGGCAATGCTTCTTCAAGGCTAAGGCTGGGAAATCCTGCTTCTGAAGCAGGTCTCAGGCACACATCTGCTCTTCTCAAGCAACCTTCAGGCCCACCAAGTGACAAAGAGACAAAGGTGCACTAATCCAGTGTGCTCATGAAGGAAGCATTAACCCCACACCAGTCCCTTTAGCTGTGCCTTCATAGAGTACTTACTATCTACTTAAAATATGGCCACTTTCTATAGAGCAGAAGGAAGAAATGTTCATAATGAACATAACACGATGCTTTGTTCTCAAGTCTCAATATCACTCTACAGAGTTAGTAAATGTAACCAGTATAGTTCAGCCAATAAATCCACTTATTCTGAAATAAGTAGACATTTCAGTAGAAGGTATACACGTGCATCCTGAAAAGTGAAACCAACACATAATAGCTATCTATTGCTGCATAAGAAATTATCCCAAAACACAGTAAATTAAAATAACAAGTATTTATTATCTCATAGTGTCTAAAGGTCATGAATCACGGCACAGGTCAGCAGGGTGCATCTGTCTCAGGGTCTCACCAGGCTGCACCAGCTGGGTCTACAGTCTTTTCACACCTTAACTGGGGGAGGATCTGAGACCAAGCTCACTGACAAGAGGCCTGTTGGCAGGCCTCATGGTCTTGATGTCTGTTGGCTGGACACACAAGTTCCTTGCCACATGGGCCTCTCCATGAGGTTACTCATAGTACAGCAGCTTATTTTCCCCAGAGCAAGGGCTGCAAGAAGGAGCAAAAGAGGGAAGAGCAATATGGAAGTCACAGTGTTTTATAATCTAATCTGAGGTGACAAACCCATCATGTTTTTTCCTATTCTATTCATAGAAGCCATTAAGACCAGCCCAGACTCAAAGGGAGAGGACTTTCATAAGGGCATGAACACTCACAGGCAGGAATCATTGGGGCCATTTTAGAGGCTGCCTATCACACAACACAATTCCTTCTCCCCATATTAAATAATACTGAGGTGGGGCATGCTTCCCCTACATTAAACAACACCTAGAACAAACAAATATTACTTAGAGGCTTGTACCAGGAAACACCTGCTCCTGGAAGGTAAGAGTGTAAACTAAGATAGCTTACTCAGCAAGACTAAAATCTTGCTCATCAAGGTGTCTTCAAGACCCTCACCTCACTGTGCCCACTAGGCCAGAGCTATTAGGTCATAGACTCCGCCCAATCACAAAGAGTTTCGTACTTGGCAAGACTGACCTTAAAATCACCCAGCCCATATCCTAAAATGCTTATAAACGTCCTCCCCTAATTTCATGTTTTCAGACAGCTCTAAGACTTTACAAAGGTGGTCATCTCTCTTACTTCAGTAGGTTTAGTAAGAGCTTTGCATGCCCAACAGATTTTTCTGTGGGTCTTCTGAGATGTCAAGAGTAGACAATTTCAAGTATAAGCGTGATTATTTCAGTTTCTTATTACCCATGAAATGTTGACCTACTGTGACTGTAGAATGACAAATTATTTTAATCAAATTCTTCTTGAAAGAAAAAGGAAGTAAAATTATAATTAACCTCTTCAAGAAAAGGTACTGTGGCTTGCTATACATTCAACTGTTAAAGCTAGATCATCTTACTTAAGAGTATACACTGGATACTTTATGGCTAGCAAAAAGTCCAAACTAATGTCCATATTTTCTTCACATCATTCTGTTCCTTCCTAATTCTTTATCAGTGTTGGGGATTTTGCTGCCCTTCCCTACCAACCCGAGAACAGGGAAGTTGTAGAATTTCTGAACTCTCACTTTTTCCACACAGGCAAAAATTTCACTAGATCCATACAAAATAAAATTCTCTCCCATTTCAAAATGTTAACTCGGTGTTTCAGTGTTTTTAAGCTATTGTAATATTAATATATTTAGAATCCTTCCTGACATTTTTTAAATGAAATTTAAAGCACCAAGCTCTCTATTCTGTATCCAGTGTCAGAAGCAAACACCCCTGTGACTCACAGCACTTATCTCCAAGGCTCTTAATTAAAATGAAAGTGTTTTGTGGGGTGGGGTGTTTTGTTTTTGTTGGTAGCTGATGAAAATTAATGGTGTTATTCATGTGGAAATTATAGTTGATACTTAGAATTCTCACATGACTGTGGAACCCAAAACACAAAATAATTTGATGTCCTTCAGATTGCATCTTGTATTTAGATTTGTTTCAGGATATTCATCTTTACTTAACAGCAGGTTTTCCTCTACTCTGAGCTGCAGTGTTTAGTGGTAATGATGGAGAAACTATTTTTAATATTTAAGAAAGTCATCCTTACATGCACTATTTATCTTGTAATTATGATTAATGATGTTAATCTGATGTCCAATTGAATTTATGAATTTTAAAGTTTGGTTTTACTGTTTAAACAGCCACATAGGCCACCTTGCTAAAATAGCACCCACACAATTAGCCATGGGGAATTGAGAATTTTGACCTTATCTGTAGATGATCAAGCATTCAATAGGTTAAAAAAAATTACACATTCCAAATTGTTAACTTTTAAAATATATGTAGATAGATGGAAACCTGGTTCTTTATCTCAAAGTGGGGACTTTTGTTTAAATAACCATATACCAAAGAAAGGTTTCATTTCGTTAGAGTAACTTTAGACCTTCCTAAGATAATTTCCCTTTCATTTGAGATCAAAACCATGCTCTTAAAGCTCAGAATACAAACCCATTGAGAATTTGGGACCTAGCCAACACTTTTAATGAAAATCACTATATTTTCTCAAGTCCTAGGGTATTTTAGTCCTTGCATTCTAATGAGTAATTGGTACCACTACCAACCCATTAATCACATATATGGCTGCTTTAATAAGTAATTTTTCCGTGAATATAGCTTAAAGACTATGATTGAAATGAAAATGCCCCTGATTTATCAGCTTATTGATATTCTTGATGAATTAATTCAAGCCCCATGTCTTCATGTATTTGGGATTGGTTTCACAAAATAAATTATATCATTTTTCATAAATGTTTGTACTTTTTTATGTCCAATATTCAATCTGATCAAGCATTACAGTGTGAAATATTAAGATCCAGTGAAAAGTCTGATGTCAACATGTAACAGAATAAATCATTTTAAAAGTCTACTTTTTTTTTTTTTTTTTTTTTTTGCGGTACGCGGGCCTCTCACTGTTGTGGCCTCTCCCGTTGCGGAGCACAGGCTCCGGACGCGCAGGCCCAGTGGCCCATGGCTCACGGGCCCAGCCGCTCCGCGGCATGTGGGATCTTCCCGGGCTGGGGCACAAACCCGTGTCCCCTGCATCGGCAGGCGGACAAAAGTCTAAATCTTTATTTTTACGTGAATCGCTGTAGATTTACAAATATGCCTCTAGACAGTGTGTTACATAGATATTTAAATGTCTGCATGTGTATAATTCCTTCAACTACAGAAAACCTGCCCCACCAGCCTTCAATCATCCTGGTTTCCATCTGAGGAATTTGATAATCAAAAGAACAAAATCAAGTTCTAAGCCTATTTCTTTCTAGAACTGAGGTTCTAAAAGACAAAAACTCTTCTTTTTTTTCTCTGCAAGCTGATATTTATCTGCCTAACCACCACCACCAGGAGGAGAAGGAATTAGTTTAGAAATGACCAACTTTCCATTACAATTTCTTCCAGTGCCAACTTCCCAAATGTATTTACCTGTCCAAACCATAATTCTGAATCTAAATCACTATTTTTAATCTAATGACTTTTAAATTCATTTTAAAATTCAAAGTAGTAAAATTTTGAGGAAAAAGGATTGGACAATCAGGGCTTCCCTGGTGGCGCAGTGGTTGAGAGTCCGCCTGCCGATGCAGGGGAAATGGGTTCGTGCCCCGGTCCGGGAGGATCCCACATGCCACGGAGCAGCTAGGCCCATGAGCCATGGCCGCTGAGCCTGTGCGTCCGGAGCCTGTGCTCCACAACGGGAGAGCACAGTGAGAGGCCCGCGTACCACACACACACACAAAAGGTTTGGACAATCAAAAAAGTGCATGCTATAAGTAGTAAAATCCTCCCTAGCACACTCCCTTCTCCTTTCCCTTTCCATGGTGGTAGTCAACTTTATTTGTTTTTAAAGCTTTCAGACATTTTGAAATTCATTTTGAAATTTTATATACATATATATATGCAGCATTTTTAGTACGAGCAAAAGATTGGGGAAAAGCTTAATATCCATTACTCGGAGACTAATACATGATTCATCCATATAATAAAATTCTCTGAGGCCACAAGAGACAAGTCAGGAAACTTTTATGTATAAATAAGGCAAGGTCTCAAATATACTGTCAAATGAAAAAAGCAAGGTACAGAACGCTGTGTAAAGTATGCATCCATTTTTTAAAAATGTATGAAAGGGGCTTCCCTGGTGGCGCAGTGGTTGAGAGTCCGCCTGCCGATGCAGGGGACACGGGTTCGTGCCCGGTCGGGGAAGATGCCACATGCCGCAGAGTGGCTGGGCCCGTGAGCCATGGCCTCTGAGCCTGCGCGTCCGGAGCCTGTGCTCCGCAACCGGAGAGGCCACAACAGTGAGAGGCCCGCGTACCGCAAAAAAAAAAAAAAAAAAAAAAAAAAAATATGAAAATATTTCTGAAAAGATTAAAAAGATAAAACAAACTTGATAACCTTCAGGAAAAGGAATCAAGTGTCTGAGACAGAGACAGGAAAGAGTCTCAACACAGATAAGCTTTTGTACATTTTTAATTTAAATAAGTAAATAAAATTTATAATAAAATTCAAATTTTAATTAATAAACAAGCACATTTTAATTGTAAAAAATGTAAGTTCTGTCTTATGGCTTGTTTTTTACATTAATGGAATTTCACTATATGGATTATTCTGCAATATGCTTTTTGTCACTTAACATTTCTTATAGATTTTTCCTTTTCAATACTTAGGAGACTACTGAATTCTTTTTCAAAGTTACATATTATTCCAACACAGATAAACCAAAGTTTATTTTTAAATTCTTCTATTAATATACTAAATCACTGGGTTGAGGGCCAGTCAATAAATGCTTCATGGCCCAATTTAATTAAGCTCTCTTAATTAACACTTCCTTTGGTCTATTAGTAGACAATAAATATAAAAAACAAATATGTTCAACCTTACTAATAATCAAACAAATGAAAATTAAAATAGCAATGGGAGGAATTCATTGCTTGCAAAAAAATTCATTGCTTGTGAATAACAGGGCATCATCTTACATTTCTAGTAAGATATAAAATGGTACAGTTTGAAAAGTAATTTGGTAATTTGATTGAAAGCATGAACATGCATATATTTTTCTTTCTTAAAATTAATTTTCTTAATTCCATGTCCATGAATTATTTTTAATTAAGCAATTGGACAAATTAGCCAAAATAAATGTGCAGTTTTTATTACATCGTTTTCATGAAAGTAAAAAAAAAAATGAAGACAATGAGAATATCTAATCATAAGAAGTGATCAGTTAATTTATTATGATATGTCCATACAATAAAATACATTAAGCCATTTAAAACAAAGCTGTGGAGGATTATTTATTGAAATTGTTAAAAGAAAATCTGATTGCAAACAGTATATAAATCATCTCATTCTGAGAAAACAATATATTTGAATAGAAAAATATCCTGAAGGAATATATACCCCAAACATTAAACAGCAATTTTTGCCCAGGATTGGAAGCACAGGTAATCTTTTATTACTTTCCTAATAAATATTTTATAATTTTTCTGAAATCAGCATGCAACACTTGTAATATACCACTAACATGTATTATAAAGAAGTAAAACAAGCTTCAGTAATTGTTTAGTCATCAAACTCTATCTACCGTAAGCTGGAACATATCAAAGACCAAAGCATAGAAATAATGGATTTGATAACCTTCTACAATTGCATTTTAACACCTAAAACTTGCAACTTTTTGTGTATGGTGCCCTTGGTTGAAAAACATTGTTTAAAATTATAACCACATCCAATAAAGATGTTAAAAATATATATATATAGCCACTAAAAGGTACAAACTTTCAGTTACAAGACTAAGTTCTGGGGATCTAATGTACAGTACAGTGATTATAGTTAATTATACTGTATTACAGACTTAAAGTTGTTAACAGAGTAGATCTTAAATGTTCACAGCACGAAAAGAAAATGGTTATTATGTGACATGATGGAGGTGTTAGATACGGTAGTAATCATTTTTGCAATATATAAATGTATCAAATCAACACATTTTTCACCTTAAATGTATACAATGTTATATGTCAATCATACCTCTATAAAGCTGGAAAAAATAAAGTAAAATAAAGCTGCAGTTGGGGAGTGGACAAACAATGAATCCACCTCTAAGAATTAGACTCAGTAGTCATTACTATTCTCCTTGATGTATATAAATGACAAGACCTATTTTCTTGAAATAATCTGTAATTGATCTGGCAAAAGTAGAAAGCAACTCTTAGAACTTCAGAATATCAGATATGCACAGCTAGTACCATGGAAAAAAATGTCTGAATGAGTAAGAAGAAAGTGGGCAATACTGAAGGAAGAACTCTGTGTGTGAGGCTTACCCCTAAGTAACCAGTATGACACTCTTTGTAAATATTCTTTGATGCTCTGTGAAGTCTTTTATACGAACCCCCTGCACCCCAACCTCACCCTAATAGTGCTCAGAACAGAGCATTTATCGCACCATGTTATTACTTGTGTAAACACATTTCTCCCCATGGACTGCATGTGGAGTCTGTGAAGAGGCCCTGTGACGTGGCTTTGTGCGAAATATTCTCTGAAGGCTTTGTTTTTGCTGTCTAGTTATACTGTTTTTATGTGGGGCCTTAGACAGATTGACAAATCATGTCCCCAGCTGGAATCTTCCCTTTACAATACATTTTTCAGGGAAAAACTGTAACATACAAACAGTATAGATCATAGGATCAGTAGGATACCAATTTCTTTAAAGAGCATAGTCTCTACAAAAGGACACCTTGCTGTTCAAGTCCGATCTGTTAGGGGGAGTTTACACAGCAGTTTCTAATAACAAGGCATTCTAAGTTATCCAAAATCTATTTAGCAGCAGCAGTTTGGTTAGTGGAATTATCAGGAAATGTATCCAAATCTATTGGTCTCTAGAGTTCAAATAGGGAACATTCAAAATTTAATTAAATATTGGATGTTATATCTTCATCATAAACGTTCAAGATGCAATTTCAGGAGATGAGGTGATTTTTACTTTCTTCTCTATTCCCTCTAGATTCTAGAAATTTTCTAAATCAAACTTGAGTGTTTCATTTTCTAAGAAAAGATTTTGAGTAGTGACATTTCAATATTTCTTTAAGGGGAAAAGATCTAAGTCAGTTCAATGTGAATTGTCTGACTGACCATTGGAGTGTTGCTCATTCTACATAAAAAGTATCACACAGTGAGAGGCATCTTCTTGATCAAAATAAGCTTTGCAATCATCTGAATGAGAAAGATACATTCTAAGAAATGTGTTTTCTAACTGCCCCAAACAATTCTGCACAACTCTAAATAAAATTCATCATCTTCTTTACTTACTATATTAAAGCCAATAAATTTTTGAAATAAAAAAATCATCTGTAATGAAATAGGAAGGAAAATTATTTTTCTCATAACGACTATGTTTTTTAGTCAGGTCGCTGTGAATTCAATAAAACCAATCTATTTTTGCTTCGTCTGCCTTGTTGAGATCAATTCTTCAATTGCAAAAGCAATAAAAAAGTTTGAAATGTCCGAATTAAAATCAATATAATTTATTCCAGAATCCACTCCCATTTTCTTGAAATGATGTACCTAAGGTCTTTGGAGAATCCCTGCATGCCCATTGATATGAGTGTAAAAATAAAGCATATCCTAAATAGAGTGAAGTAAATACAACAGTAGCAGCAAAAATAATGAGACACTTATTGTCTGTGGTATGTGGGGTATTATGAGAGGCAATAGAAATGCAAATGCCTGAGATATGAATGTGTAAGACATGAATCCTATGTCTCAAAAGCTTATGCTCATGTATAGGTCAGATGAAGTCTTTGTACAAAAATATATCATTTGGGGCTTAGGGCAGATTATTACGATAATGATCCCATAATGAGTCACATTCCCTGTGCCCATGCTCCACTGTCATTCCTTCTATCAAGAGGCCAAGTCTATTCAGCTATTCAGTTGAATTTTGGCAAGTCTTGTGCCTTTCTTTAACCAGTAGAAATGGCAAATGTGACTTTATGCATGTTCCAGTCTGTGTCTTAAAAGGCCTTGCAGCTCCTGCTCTCACCCTTTTAAGCTCTGAGATCACCATGCCTGAATAAATGAAAGAATATAAGATGAAAGAATGTGTACAGAAAGAGGCTCAGGCACCCCAGCCGCCACAAGGGAGCCACCCAGACCACGCACAGAAAACAGAACTGCTTGATCACCCACCAATCCAGATGAAGAATACATGGGTTTTGATTTCAGCTACTTTGTTTTGAGGGTAGTTTTTTAGGCAGCAATAAGTAAAGTACTGCTTCAGCTATTTATTCATCCAACCAATATGTATGGAGTGCAAACTATATGCCAATCACCAGCACTGGACAAACAGGTGAACATCAACAATGGTCCCTTTTTCCAAGGAGTTTATGTTCTAGTACTTGAGCGTAGGGAAGGGAAAGACCAATGATTTAAAAATAGTAAAATAAATAATAATTTTACATATAAAGAGACGATGGCTGTGAGAAAAACAAAGCATGATAAAGAGATGGAGAGTGACCAAGGTGGGCAGGGGAACAAAGAAGATGGTCAGAGAAGGCTTCTCAGGTTTGATGATGTTTAATCAGAAACCTGAATGTTGAGAAGAAGCAAGTCAGGCAAAAAAAAAAGTGAGGGAACAGCTTTCTATCAATAAATGCTATCTATCAGCACACATGGGATCAGGCTTCCATGCTTGGGGAACATCAAGGTCAGGGGCAGGAGGGCAATGACTACTGGTGGGTGGCTGAAGTTGAGTTCCGAGAAACAGGTGCTGAAAAGACCTTGTGGGACCTTGTGCACCATAGGAAGGTCTGTTATATTTGAAGTAGTGAGGATTTTCTTCACTTTTAACATTTAGTTATGCAGAGACACAAATATCCATTGCTATAAAATGATTCAACCAACACAGCAACAGACTCTCCTCTTTACCCCTAATAAGGCCAGCCCACTGTAACGGCCATTTTGCCCCCTGATTTAAAAATAAAATCTAGGGGGACTTCCCTGGTGGCACAGTGGTTAAGACTCCACGCTCCCAGAAAAGGGAACCCTGTTGCACTGTTGGTGGGAATGTAAATTGATACAGCCACTATGGAGAACAGTATGGAGGTTCCTTAAAAAACTAAAAACATAACTACCATACGACCCAGCAATCCCACTACTGGGCATATACCCTGAAAAAACCATAATTCAGACAGAGTCATGTACCACAATGTTCACTGCAGCTCTATTGACAATAGCCAGGACATGGAAGCAACCTAAGTGTCCCTCAACAGATGAATGGATAAAGAAGATGTGGCACATATATACAATGGAATATTACTTAGCCATAAAAAGAAATGTGTAGTGAGGTGGATGGACCTAGAGTCTGTCATACAGAGTGAAGTAAGTCAGAAAGAGAAAACCAAATACATATATATGGAATCTAAAAAAAAAAAAACCAAAAAAAAACGGTTCTGAAGAACCTAGGGACAGGACAGGAATAAAGACACAGACGTAGAGAATGGACTTGAGGACACGGGAGGAGGAAGGGTAAGCTGTGACGAAGTGAGAGGGTGGCATTGACATATATACACTACCAAATGTAAAATAGATAGCTAGAGGGAAGCAGCCGCATAGCACAGGGAGATCAGCTCGGTGCTTTGTGACCACCTAGAGGGGTGGGATAGGGAGGGTGGGAGGGAGGCTCAAGAGGGAGGGGATGTGGGGATATATGTATACATATAGCTGATTCACTTTATTATATAGCAGAAACTAACAAAACATTGTAAAGCAATTATACTCCAATAAAGATGTTTAAAAAAAAGACTCCACGATCCCAATGCAGGGGACCCAGGTTTGATCCCTGGTCAGGGAACTAGATCCCACATGCATGCCGTAAGTAAGAGTTCACATGCCGCAACTAAGGAGCCTGACTGCTGCAACTAAGACCCGGTGCAACCAAATAAATAAATAAATAATGAAAATAAAATCTGGGACTATTCTGGAGGCCCAGTGGTTGACTCTGTGCTTCCACCGCAGGGGGCACAGGTTCGATCCCTGGTCAGAAAACTAAGATCCCGTGTGCCGCACAGCAGGGCCAAAAAATAAAAATAAAATCTGCATTATTTGAGCTTTAGAAATTGTCTATTGCATGGATTCACACTTGATAAGCAAAAATTCACTGCTGGGAGGCATGTCTTCAAAGTAGCTTGTTTTTACCCCAGGAATCCCTGACACTGGAGGGAAAATTTGGGTCCAAAGATTAGGAGCTTAGAAAGCAAGTATTGTGAGGACAGCTCTAAAATTGAAGAAGCTGTCACCTGGTCAGAAACTCAGAGGGAAAGCTCAGCCAAGCAACAAAAGCCTTTTCAGGGCTCTTCACACCACGCAGTTGAAACAGTGGTTGATTTTATAGCTAATAAGGCATTAAACTGAATCTCTTAAGCTTTCCATATTGAAAGTAATTGTAAATTGAATTTGCTAAAACAATAACTTAAAGAGGCAAGACTTGAATGTTGTCGGAGCAAATCAAACGATGATGTGGAATTTAAAGGGCCACTGAAACAAGTGTCTTCAAGTACTTTATTGATCTGCCAGAAGCAGCTGCTGTCAACCCTGAGCTTTGCTTGGCAAGTGGAATTATTGTGCATTGATTATTCATCATGGAGTCAGGCTATCAGACTCCAGCTCCAGGTGGGCTGGTCATTTACATTTCAACACTTTGACTCAATAGAAATAATGTGCCTTGGAAGGGAGAGAGAGATAGCACTCCCCTGGGCTCAGGGGCTTCATTCCATGGCTTGTAAAAGCAACACTCCAATCTCTCTGCCTTCCTCTTTGCATGGTGTTCCGCAGACCTGGGTGTCTGCCTCCAGATATGCACTTTGCATAAGGATACCAGTCACACTGAATTAGAGCCCTCCGGTTGGTCTCATTTTAACTTGATTATCTCTGCAAGGACTCTATTTCCAAATAAGGTACTAGGGGTTAGGATGCCAGCAAAAGAATTTGGGGGGAGGGGAGACACAATTCAAGCCCTAACAGTGATAGTCCAAAAGGGTAGGGAATGGTTTAGTATTCTCAGTCTTGGCTGTGCCTCATCACCTCCTGGCAAGCTTTGAAAAATAGCTATGCCTGGTTCCCACTTTCAATGGCTTTGATTTAATTGGTCTGGGTTAGGGGCCCAAGCATAAGTATAGCAAAGAAGCATCTTAGGTGGTTCTAAAGTGCAGCCAGGATTGAAAACTATTCACTAAATATCTCGTTCAGTAGAATATTTAAGAATAGGGTACACTCATTCAGTATGGAAACTCAAAAATAGATCAATTATTTTAAGCACCATGAGGGCAGAGACTATCTGCTCTGATCACCAACACATCCCTAGGACTTACCAATGTCTAGCCTGTGGTGGCTGTCCCATTAATATTAATGCAAGAATGCATACTTGAATAAATTCAATATATTCACTGAGTAACTATTATATGTTAAGCATTACAGTGAGCATTGAAGAAATGTAAATACTTTTTGAGTAATTTAATGAGTGAATGAAGGAATAAGATTATAACCAACATTCTCTTCCGGTCTACTTATAATATGAAATGGGGTGTGACAGTATAGGAATCAGTATTTTGAGTATGCTGGAACAAATCCACTCTAACAAAAATATTTATTTTAAATCAACTAAACAGCCTGCCTTTTGCCTGGAAAATTTTGTGGGGTTTTGTTTTCTTTCCTTTTTCTTTTCGTAACGGCTCTTACACAACTAGACCTTGGGGCCATCCTCTTTTACTGAGCATATAAATGCTTATGTAACAGGTGATGGACTCTTTATTGACACATTTCAGTATCACTGCATAATGTTTAAGAGTTGGCACTACTCCGTAGGAGAGAAAGACAGTATGCACACACAAAATTATCATAAGAAATTCTTGCATTCAAAATAATACCATTCAGATGCCATTGCCAATGGAGTAATACAATCTAAGATATAGATATCAGGGTTTATCCTTCACAGCATTAGTCAGAGATCAACTAGAATAAAGAGATGAGTAATTAATTATCTGTTGAATCTGATCAGTTTTGATAACTAGACTGGACAGTAGTTTTAGCCCAGTGAAAAAGCTTCTTTAGCTTTTTGTTTTTTTAATAGCTCTAGGAATTATGGTGAACTTAATTCACTTGTTTGTTTATCCACCCATCCAACCAGGTCTGCTATTAACCCATACGATAGCTCCTATGGAAGTTGCAAAAAGGGGTCCTCCTTGGTAAACAGGTTATAAAATAGCTGCCCCTCCTTAGGGCTGCTACATATCTACATCAGGGTATACACCATGGCAAGCTGGATTTTAGTGCACTGCCTCTTAGCTAGATGTTTTTGTGTATGAAGCTAATCATCATATAAAGAAGCCCTGAATCTAACAAACATCTATGAAGGACCTACCATGTGCCAGGGCTGGGCTGGGCTCTGGAGACACAAAAATGACTGAGATACGGCCCTGTCCCTCTGGAAGTCCACAGTCCACTCGGGCAGACCCAAACCAAATGAATAACTTAGGATAATGTAAACAGTGAGGGCAAGAGTCCTCTTGAGGAATACAACCAAGGCCTCATAGAAGAGGGAATATTGGAAATGGGTCCTCAAAGATGAGTAGGAGTTTATCACAGGAAAAACTAACAAACAAACAAAAAACAAAAGCAGAGAGTGAATAGTAAATGCCAGTGTGTGATCACAGTAAGATACAATCAGGGGAAACCAAACAGTCCTAGAGAGCCAGGGAAAAAAATTGCGTGTGATGGGAATATTCGTAAAACTAGTTGGGAAATGTACATTGGCAACAGACAACTCAGATTAGCTGGATAATAGTTAAAGATGGACCTATTCATTTAAGAGAGGGGAAACGATCTGGGTAACTAGAGTAATGTTAGGAAGCAAGGAGGCTTAAGCAAACCAGCACTGGGAGAAAATGCACTTGTTTATCTCTGAAAACAGGAAATTTCCACTATCACATGGCTTCTGCTCTTTACGCCACATTTCTGAATTACTTGGATTATTAGATGAATGGATTTTCAAATGTCTCATGTTGTATTTCATTTAAACTATGTTTTCACTAAAAAGAAACTGAGGCATCAACCCAGAGTTGTGAAGCCATTTTGGTTTTAATTTTTAAATTCAAGGTACAGGATAATTTTCCAGTATTCTTTCTTTTGCAAATAAAGAAACTAAAACTGTGACTTCTGTCAGCATTGCTGATGGGGTAAAGATGCTGTTAATCCTGGGGTATGCACTGCTTTGCCCTGAAGCCAGCAAATACTTTTCAATAAAGCTGGCATACACCCCTCTGAGTCTTTGGCTGGTAACCATCTTTTGTCTTCTTCCCTGTTTGACCTCTGCACAGCCGTGAAAGGTTGTAATAATTAACAAACCCAGTTTATGGCTAGTATCAATTTGACATTACGTGGTATCATAACAATTTGTGACTGCCCACTTTCTATGAAATTTCAAATTTGATCACTTTTCAGTAAGGTTGTCAGTCTACATTCTTTTTCCTTTTTCAGTTGCTTATATTTTCCTAGTGCCTTCAGGCTCTGTAAGTTCCTACTCAGCTAAAAAAACATGGAATTTAATTTGAAAAATCCAGTGGAGTTTAACTATAAATTATTCTGTGTTATATTCAAAGGCTAGAGATTTTGAAATTGATCATATCAGCAATGTGTGGCTCTAATTGCATTAGGTTATTTGATAATGTTCTAACATAACAATTTTCGAAGAGTGTTGCTTGAAAGATATTTCTTTGGAATGAATGGAAGCATGAAGCACTGAACGCAAAAGCAAAAGGAAACTGTCAGATTTTAAATCAGTTATGGACATACATAGGGCCAAATTAATTGCCTTGTCATACTATACAATTGACATATATCACGGCAACTCTATGGATTGGGAGACTTTGAGCATTAATCATTTTTTACCATAATTCTGCTTTGCCGTATAAAAATATTTGCACAACATTTTGTGAACTCCTTGAGGGTAAATTAAACAGGGCTCACCTTTGCATCTCCAGCATTTGGTCTATGTCCAGTACATACTAGGTATTCAAAACACATTTAACAAGCAAATGAACAATAGTGATAACCTCTTCCTATATACCAAACTCTATGCAGAATGTTTTCTGTGAATTTGCTCATTAATTCTTCACAATAACACCATGAAGTCATTACCATTGTTAATTTAACAGATGATAATCAGAGGCTTAGAAAGGTCACACAGCCAGTAAATGATAAAGAATGGGTCTTGGTAGCTCTAAACTCCCCATTCTTAACTGCTATGTTATACTAGATGAGTGCTTAGAGAGTTTAAGCAAATAGCAACTGGCCTGTGTGAATCTTCATTTGTATAGTGTGATCATAGCATCAACACGGCCATGGGAATCCATCTAGGAAGTAAACTTCTCTTCTATCATACTCACGATACCCTGACGCTGAATGTGGGGTATGGGGGGGGTGGTCCCCTACACCAATTCTCTGCAACACCAGCTGTATGCCCTACAATTCAATTCAATTCTGATACTAATCGGAGTTAGTGTAGATCCCACAGGTTAAAGGATAGAAAACAAGAAAAAAAGAGGAAAAGAAAAGAAAAGAAAGGGGAGGAAAGGAAGAGAGAAAAATATCCTAGGGTCGTGTTGAGGTCTAAATGAGATACAGTTATAAAAGTACTTTGAGATACAGAAAGCAAATACGCAAGGTACAACCACATAATAGTACATATCAGTAAGCCTCGGGAATGAAATGTCAATACCAGTGGAGAAAACTACTGTAAATAAGGCACTATAAAGCAAAGCAAATTAAAAAGAATGACTTGACTGGTTACCTTCTGAAATTACAGGCAAAATGCATTTTTGTAACCCAGTCAGCGACACAGCTACAAAATCTTGTCTCTCCTTTAAGTGCAGAGGATGAATGTGCTTTAACTGGGGAAAAGTCCTCCTGCAGCCTCGTTCACAGCACAAAATGATAGCACAGAGATCCTGGCCTGAATCCA
Organism: Delphinus delphis; assembly: GCF_949987515.2. Lineage (NCBI taxonomy): Eukaryota > Metazoa > Chordata > Mammalia > Artiodactyla > Delphinidae > Delphinus > Delphinus delphis. The sequence continues at coordinate 81,658,345 of NC_082692.2, read as the reverse complement.
CTGGCATCAAACAGATTTAAGCATTCCAATGTCACAAATAGCCCAGGAAGGCATTTATTCCACCAGATTTACCAGGCAGTTCATACAGCATTGCACCACCCTAAAATAGCCCTCCTATTTCCTCTCTACCATTCATAACAAAGAAAAGAAACAATCAGGTTTCAAAGAGTCACTTGGAGATACAGTCGGTGACTACAGGTGAATGAATATATTTCACACAAAATGATTTACCACTTACAGCAGAGATTCATTCAACATGGAGAAAATGGGATAGTTGGAAGCAGTAAGTGCTAAAAAACAAAAACAAAAAAAGCAGCCCTAGAAGGACACGGGTGGCTGGCTTTGTACCTAGTGTTCTAAGCAAGATTCCAGGAATGACCCTAAAACTGTGGGAAGATTCAGCCAAGGTACTTTAAGTGCCTTGAGAAAAGGGGTCTGAAAAATCCATTTTGTTCTTTAAGCCACTGTTTAAAAGCCACTTCATCAGAAGTCTTTTGACCTTCAGCCTAGACTAGGTTCTCTGAATACACTATCAAGAGCACTCTGTTCCTCTACCTCAAAGCCTTTGTAGTAATTTTAACTTTTTGAATTTTTTGTTATAACAAATTTAAAAATACTCAAGAATATTTTCCCATATACTCAGCACTCAGATTCAACAATTTAATTTTACCACATTGCTTTATCTACTCCTTTCTGTCTCCTTCTTCTTTGATGTTGGTGAAATATTTATTTTTATTTTCTTTATTAAAGTATAGGAAATATACAATATTAAAAAAGTTACAGGTATACAATATAGTGATTCACAATTGTAAAGGCCATACTCCATTTATAGTTATTATAAAATATTGGTTATATTCCCCGTGTTGTACAATATATCCTTGTAGCTTATTTTACACATAATAGTTTGTGACTCTTAATCCCCTACCCCTATGTTGCCCCTCCCTGCTTCCCTCTAACCACTAGTTTGTTCTAGGGTATCTGTGAGTCTGTTTCTTTTTTGTTATATTCACTAGTTTGTCTTATTTTCTAGATTTTACATACAAGTGATATCATACATTATTTGTCTTTGACTTATTTCACTTAGCATGATCCATGTTGCTGCAAATTACAAATTTTCATTCTTTTGATGGCTGAGTAGTATTCCATTGTGTGTGTGTGTGTGTGTGTGTGTGTGTGTGTGTGTGTATACCATATCTTCTTTACCCATTCATCTCTTGATACTTAGGTTGCTTGCATATCTTGGCAATTATAAATAATGCTGTTATGAATACTGGGGTGCATGTATCTTTTTGAATTAGTGGTTGTTTTTGGGGGGGTATATACTGAGGAGTGGAATTGTTGGGTCATATAGTAGTTCTATTTTTAGTTTTCTGAGAAACCTCCATACTGTTTTCCCCAGTGGCTGTATGTTGGTGAAATATTTAAAGCAAAACCCAGGGATCATGTCATTTCATCTCTGAATACCTCAAAATGTGTGTCTCAAAAATGATAAATTTGTTTCATAACCACTGTCTCCACCTAGGTTCCCCCCTAAAGCAGAGCCTGAAACAAAGGCTTGCATGCAAGTCGTTACTTTGGGAAGTGATTCCCAAGGGAGAATGCAGGGCTGGGAAGAGTGGAACAGGGAAGGAGGGAAAGGGGATCCAAGGATGCGTTATCAGAGGATCTGCCCTGGGGGCACCTGGGGCTTGATCCTGTGGAGGACTCTCTGAGGAGCTGTTGAATTTTTTTCAAATTGTGCACAGAGTGACCAAAACGGGGAAGGGGGCTGTGCACTGGTTTCCATAACACCTACTGTTGGAGATTCCCCATTGTGTGGGTGTTAACTCTCTTACACTCCCAGGTTTGCAAAGGAACGCTTCAGAATGAGACAGAAGGGCTGGAAGCGTCCCTACAGGTGATCTGCAGGATGCGACAGAGAAACCTGGAGCAGAAGGTGAGAGGTCTGTGGGGCAGTTTAGGGGAGGTGATATCAGTTTCCACCCACACAATTCTGGGTACAACAGCTGGATGAACACGGAGCTGAGAGCACCAGATCCAGGACACAAGAGATGCCTGACACAGCTACAATGCCATTGCCACAGCTAACTAAATTCATCCCAATTCCTTAGTATCATCTAATACTCAGTCCAAAATCAAACTCCCCCAGTTACCTCAAAGGTGTCTTTTTAGAACTGCTTTGGTCTAATTAGGATCCGAACAAGGACCACAAATTATGTCCTTAATTAGTTAAGGTTACTATGTTCTCAAATCTCTTTTAGTCTAAAATAGACTGCCTCGTCTTTTTAAATGTCGTTGGTTTGGGACTTCCCTGGTGGTCCAGTGGTAAAGAATCCCTCTTCCAATGCAGGGGACGCGGGTTCAATCCCCGGTCAGGGAACTGAGATCCTACATGCCGCGGGGCAACTAAGCCTGTGCGCCACAACTACTGCGCTCTCACGCCTCAGTGAGAGAGCCCGCGTGCCACAAACTACAGAGCCCACGCGCCCTTTATCCTGCGCGCCACAACTAAAGAGAAGCCTGTGCGCCGCAATGAAGACCTGATGCAGCCAAAAACATAAATAGAATAAATACTTAAATTTTAAAAATGCCATTGGTTTTATACAAAAAAATATGTTAGTCGTCCTGTACACTGTTCTACATTTGGTTTTGCCATGTTGTAGAGTCATTTCACTTATTTCTCTATCTCAAATACTTCCTGTAAAGATCATAGCTCTACAGCCTTTATTAAACTCAGATATAACTTTTATGGCAAGAAGTCATGACAAGTGATGCCATGTGCTTCATAGCGCACCCCATTAGAAGACAGATCTGGTGGAAAGAATGTGGTCCCCTAAAAGATATGTCTATATTCTAATCCCCAGAACCTGTGAATATTACCTTTTATGGCAAAAGATGTGATTAATTTAATAACTATAAAAAGAAGAACTTATCCTAGATCATCTGAGTGGACTGTAAATACAGTCAGATGTACCCTTATAAGAGGAAGTTTGGGACAGCCTCACAGAGGCTATGTGAAGATGGAGGCAGAGATCGGAGTGATGCGGCCACAAGCTCAGGAACTTCCAGGGTAGGAACCAGAAGCTGGAAGAGGCATGGAATGAATTCTCTAGAGTTCCTGAAGGGAACGCAGCAGTGCTGGATTTCAGGCTTCTAGCCTCTAGAACTCTGAGACAATACATTTCAGGTAACAGTAGGGATGTAAAAGCCTGATCCCTCCATTGCCAAGTTCCCCAGGAACTTTCCTTCTAATGGTTCTATTCATTGATGAGTGTGACCTGCATTAATTATTATTTAAGGGTAATAAAATGGTGATTCCTCATTCCTTTCCCCTTTATTAGTAAGAGCTCTTTTATAAAGAACTTTCCCTTATCAGGTTGGGCTCTTTGCTTATCCTAAAATGCTGTTCATAAAAGAAACACTAAAGATAAATACTTAATTCTTCTCTTTTAATTGCTATTCCCCAAGTAAGGAAATGGTCATGATAGTCATTTTTTTTTTAATTTTAAGACTTTTTTTAAAGAGCAGTTTTAGGTCCACAGCAGAATTGAGCAGAAAGTGCAGAGATTTTGCATATACCTGCTGCCCCCGCAGGCGCACAGACTCCCTCACTACCAACATCCCCCACCAGAGCGGGACACTTGTTGCAATCAGTGAAGCTACAATGACACATCATTACCTCCCAGAGTCCGTGGTTTGTATTAGGGTTCACTCTTGGTGTACATTCTATGGATTTGGACAGACACATAATGACATGTATCTACCATTATAGTATCATATAGAATAGTTTCACTGCTCTAAAAAACCTCCGTTCTCTGCCTCTTCATGACAGTAATTTAAATTCTTATTTGTGTCATTGTTTAATATCTGTCTCCCCTACTAGAGTTTAAAACTCTGTGTGAACAAAAAAATCTGTCAACCTGCTTCACTGCCTAATCTGTCCTGCCTGCCACAGGGAAGGAGCACACCTAAGATATTTTAATAAACAGGAATTTCTACTCCCTGAGAAATCCCAGAGCCCCAAGAGGAATGTGGAGCCCTCCCCCAACCCCTTCTGCTTGCCTCTTCTTTTGATCACAAAGCAGTGAAATTACTTTAGGGGATGTTTTTCCCAAGCCCTAAAGCAAGGAAGCAAAATCCTGTCAGGCAATATCAGCAACTCCTTGTGAAGGGAACCAAGCTTTGAAGGGAATGGATCTTAGGGAGGCTTAGGTGGAGTTTTTGGCATTATTTTTCTCACCAGAACCATTTTCTAGGATGTTGGAGTGGGGAGGGACTTTAACAATCATCTAGTCGAGTAGTGCTTTAAAACAATGCAATTCGAAACAGCCACCACTATAATAATAACAATAATAATAATACACCATTCAAAGTCCTAGGATAACTGAATCAACAGCTTCAGGAGCAAACCTAGGAGTCTGCATTTTAAGCTTTTCAGGTAATTCTTAGCCTTAGACTTGGAAAGTACTGCTACCTATAGTGGCAGGGTTTTCAAGTTGATAGTAATAAAACTTTTGGCAAAACTTCAATAGATGTCCAGTAGTTTTAAAAAAGTAATTCATTCTAAAAATACTAAGCGCCTACTAAGGGCCAGGGACTATTCTAGAAACTGGGAATATGGAAACGAACAAAACCAAGAAGGTCCTTGCCCTCATGCAGCTTATATTAGGAGAGAGGAAGTGCATAAAATGAGCTAAAAGTAAGTAAATAATAAACATATCCACACATTAACAGCCCCTCGTACCTTTTTTAGAAACTTTAGGGCTTCCTGGGGCAGAATTTGAAAACGTACCCTCTCTACAAGCACGTGGAAGTGCAGAAAGAAGTGAGTTACCCAAACTCACAGAGCTAGACCCTGGCAGAATGGGGCTAATGCAAACATTCCCTTGGGCCTTGTCTGTACAAGGTTCTTATTAACATAGGAACATGGATGGTTTGCCTTTCATTTGACTTGAGTTTTCACAAGTTAACAAGGCTGAGGAGAGGAGGATCCTACAGCACAGGAGAATAGGAACACACCAGCCTCCAAGCTGCAAAGCCCCACTCCAGGTCAGGCACAGAGGTTGAGGAGCAGGGGTCTGCCTGGAGTGCCCAGCGCTGCCAAACTGAATCAGTATTACCTAAAGACCCTTTTCAAACTACTGAGTCCTAGAATTTTGTTACCATGTACTCTCATTTGGTGGGACGGGAGTGGGGCCTGGGAATATGTATTTTTATGAATCTCTGTATCAGGGGGGTTTTTTGTTTGTTTGTTTGGTTGGTTGGTTGGTTGGCTGGTTGGTTCAAGTAACAAACAAAAACAAACTCTAGTTTACTTAAGGCAAAAATAAATATTTTGGGTGTGGCTCACAGAATCAAAGAAAGGCTAAAAACGGTCTTTTAAAAGGACAAGAACTGGAACAGCTCCAGGGGCCTGCATAGCAACAATTAAAGGTTGGATTCCCCACAGGCCTTAGTTGGAAAGAATCGGCCCCTGCCGTTATCCACACGTGTCACTCTACTCAAGATTAAATTACAATGGGAAAGTGTGACTAACCTATCTTGGGCCACATTCCTACTTCTTGGCTAGGGAAGAATAGACATTTCGATTGTCAATCCCATCAAAACTACAAATAATAGAGTGGCAGTTGATCAAAGACAAAAGACAGGATGCTATTAGCAGAGAAGGGGGCAAGGATACTGGCAGGTAAAAAGAGCTGATGTCCACTTCTACCTCCCCAAGTTGATGCTGAGACACAGCCAGGTTTAAAGACCAATGGCTTGGTTCAACCCCCAGACAGATATTTGAACTGTGCCTGCAACAGACATATCAATGTGCTTGAAAGTACCCTTCGCAAGATGACCCAAAGACCTTTCTTCTTGGAGTAAATATATCCATTCCTTTTCCAAAGAAGGCTTCCCTCCCTCATGGCCCTGTTGCAAAAATAGGGTATCTCATTTCACAGCATCAGCTGTTCTTCTCCCAGCTCAGTCTCCAAGCTCACACTGGCATCTTATTATTCTTTACATATACCAGTACATGCCTACCTAAGTTCTTCTGCTGTTGCCAATTCCCTGAGTGGAATACTTTTCTCCCAGAAACCATACAACTTGCTGTCTTTTCTTCATTCAGTTTTTTGCTTTAATGTCACCTGTTTAAAAATCAACCTCATCCTCCTGCCCCGGCACTCCCTCACTCCCTTCCTGCTTTTTGTTTTCTCTATACCACTACCTGAAATAATGTAAATTTTCCTAATGTATTTCTTCATTGCCTGTCTTTCCTCTCTAGAATAGGAGCCCCTTGAGGACAGGAAGCTGGTAAGTTTTATTCACTGCTGTATCCCCACATTTATAATGGTGCCTGATATATTGTAAATGCTCAATATAACTCTGATGAGTAAATGAATAAATAAACACATGAATAAGGTCCTTGAAACACCTGTATAAGAATCAGCTGTGGCAGTTTACTTAAAATTCAGCTTTATGTCCCTACCCTCCACCTACTGAACTGGAACCACCGGTGGATGGAGCCTGGGGACCTGCATTTAGAATCTTCACGATGATGCTAATGAACACTAAGATCTAAGAATTGCATTCTCCAGAACAGCGCAGGCCCTCTTCCATGTTACACTCCATTGGATGCTTGAAGACAGCTCTTCTAACCTCTTCCTCTCACTCACCCCTGGATTTTGTCTTAGACTGAATGGTTAAATCTTCTACACTTATCCCTCCTAGGAGATCCCTCACTTCCCCCAGCAGGTCAGGCTGTGTTCTTTGAATGCACCTCTATTCATTTTCTTTCCTTTTAGAGTGATCTCGGCTGGAGAGTGACTTTCTAACCAACTGCTCTCTTAAGACCCTGCAGAGCTTTTTGAAAATTAGTTCTTATACATGAAATCCTGCCCTTTTTCCTCCACCCTCCCATTCTTTGGGAAGAAGTTGGAAAAGACTGAAATGTTGTGCTGTTCAGACCTGTGATCTCGGAGTGGAAAACAGTGGGTTTTGTTTCATCAAAATGAAAGGGAAAATGGTGTTTTAATACACATTTTCACTACAAGTCTATCTATTGTGTAGGTGATCTGTGTCAGCTAACTGATCGTGCTACTGAGTTTTCTTGCATTGTTTTTAAAAACTGAAAAGCAAAGTTGGCAAAATTCTGGAGCTCAGCTTTCCTACAAACTAGGGTGTGTGCTTGCCGATTGGCTCACAGAACCAGTGTGAATAGGCAGAAGAATAGCTCCACCATCTCCTAAGACATTCACACTGTCATCCTCAGAACATGGCACAAATATGTTACATGGCAAAAGGCAGAGGTGATTAAATTAAGAACCAGGAGGCAGGTAGAATATCATGAATTATCTGGATGTGTCTAATCTAATCACATGAGTCCTTAAAATCAAATAATCTTTCCTATGGTGCAGAGAGAGAGAGATGTGATTATGGAAGAATCATCAGAGAGGCAAGGCTGTTGGTGTTGAAAACAGAGCAAGGGACCAAGAGGCAAGGCAGCCTCTAGAGGCTGGAAAAGGCATGGAAACAGATTCTTCCCTGGAGCTTCCCGAAAGGAACACAGCCCTGCCGACACTTTGATTTTAGTCCAGTGAGACCTGTGTCAGACTTCTGACTTGCAGAACTGTAAGATAATAAATTTATACTGTTTAAGCTACTAAATGTATGATAATCTGTTACAGAAGCAATAGAAAACTAATACGACCAGTGTACAAATGTAGTTGTAAAGTAGATCAGGCATTATGCTCATAATAGCACTGTTAGTAAAAACCCCAAATTGGAAACAATTCAAATGTCCACCCAGAGGTGACTATGACCTGGTTGCTGGTCACATGGTTATAGCCAGTTTGTGAAAACTCATCAAGCTATTATATATAATACACACACCTTTCTATATGAATATTACTGTATAATAAAATTTATAAAAAGCAATGATAATACAAATGTCCATATAATGGAGTATTATGCAGTCATTTAAAAAATACAGTTTAGAACAGAGGTCAGCAAATAATCTAGCCCACCACCTGATCTAAGCACAGCCATTCCTATTCATTATATAATTCTCTGGCAGCTTTCATACTACGAAAGCAGAGTTGATAGTATTTGTGATACAGACTGTGTGAGCCTCAAAGCCTATGATATTTATTATATGACCCTTTTCAGAAAAAAAGTTTGCTGACCCCATGTTCAATGGCATTGTTATAACTCAAAAAAGTAGTTTACAATAGTAAATATCTTAAATGATCCTAAATGTTTAAAACACACATATATAGGGAAAAGTCCATACCTCAAATGTGTTCTTCAGAAACTAGCTCTGCAGAATATTTATAATAAGTGCTATGTATGTATAAACAAGCTTGCTTCTATGGTCAAACAATCTTAAGGACTTCTGGGTTAAAAGAAGTTGAAAATGTTTCCTGATTCAAAGCTTCAAAAATATCAAAGACCTTTAAATCTACAAAATAAAGGTAGAAAACACACATCCTCCAAACTTAATTGGTCACTTCAGTAGGCAGGATGCTCCCCAAAACTTGTCCCCTCCTAATCCCTGGAACCTGTTAATATATTACCTTATCTGGCAACAGGGATTTTCTAGATGAGATTAATGTTTCAGCCCTAAAAATAGGGAGATTATTTCAGATTATCTGGGCAGGTCCAATATAAACACATAAACACTTAAAAGCAGAGGATTTTCCCCAGCTGGAGGTTGGAGAGGTGAGACAGAAGGGGAAGCCAGAGAGATTCAAAACATGAGGGGACTTGACCCTTGATGCTGCCTTTGAAGATGAAGGGAGTCACAAGCCAGGGAATGGAGGTCACCTCTTAAAGCTAAGAATGATCCCTGGCTGACAATCAGCAAGGACACAGGTCCTCTGTCCTTTAACCAGGTGAAACTGAATTCTCTCGACGATCTGAATGAGTCTGGAAGTAGATTTTCCAACCACCCACTCACCCTTCTTCAAGACTCCAGCTAAGAGCCCAGGCTAGCCAACACCTTAACTTTCAACCTTGTGAGATCCTAAGCAGAGTACTCAGCTGAGCCGACTGGACTTCTGACCAGAAGGACTTCTGACCAGAAGGACTTCTGACCAGAGCTGTGAGATAATAAACAGGTATTATCTTAAACTGTTAAGTTTGTGGCTATTTGTTACAGCAGCAAGAGAAAACTAATACAGTAACGGATCCTCTTTTGGAGGGACATATCATGGAATCAGTGGGACAGACTTTAGGAAATGTCGAGTGGGACAGACTTTAGGAAATGCTGCTGTAAAGACATATACCTACATATTTGCATTGCTAATCTGTTGAAGAGGTTTCAAGAAGTTTAAAAGTTTTTCTTCTTTATACTTTTCTGTATTTTCTAAATTATCTGTAATTTACCTTTATTACTTTCATAATCATAAAGGATTTTTTTTTATTGTGGGAAACTCTACAGGACAGAAGTCTACTAGGTTTATAGCAATGAATAAATTTCAAGAAAAAAAAAGGAAATGAAAGAAAACCTACAGACCAAAAGAGATGTAAGAAATATCAATTGATTGCAATTTATGGATCTTACTTGAACCCCAAATCAAACAAATTAATTATATATAGTTATATAATATTGATCAATTGGAAACTGAATTATTGATAATTACATTTGGGTATGATAATGATATTATGATTTTTAAAAATGTGTCCTTATCTCTTAGAGATACATACAGAAGTATTTATGAAAAAAATAAATTGTTAAAATGTGAATGCTGCAGTGTCTCTCTCAGATACACCCCCTCTGCTCCCAGGACTGCAGTACTCATGTCCTCAGCTGCTGAGAAGGTTGGCTACTGACAGCTCACAGCTCGGGCCCCCTCTAGAAACTCTCTGACAATTCTTCTTCTTTCACTTCCCAACAGGAATTGATCCCAAGAGCAGCACACAATAAACTTCCTGCATACTAATCTCTGTCTCAGGGTCTGCTTACCCAGGAAACCAACAAGCAATGATGTCAATAATAACAACAAAGTCAAAATCATAGAGTCTGTGTTTCAGGGCATATGACAGGAGTTCCATGTAGGATTTTCTAGTTTCTTAATATTCTTCGCAGAAACTGGCACAACCAAACGTAGAGCCTTCAAGCCAAACTTCTCACCTACCAGGTTGGCAGCCAAGCTCACAACTGTACAGGGTGCTTCCAGGACACATAAGGAGAGTGAAGAGGGGAAGGGGCTCATGTGGACGTGGGACCTGGAATGGGACCTGATTCCACGCACATACAGGCTCCAAGGTGGGGTGATCAAGTGGGGTAGTGGCTTCTGGGGAGTACCAGGCAACTTTCTGAATGATGTCAGGGTGCACACAGCTGCAAATGCCTAGAATAATATTTGTTATGATGAAGTAGAGGGTACAGTTTCTTCACACACACTCTACAGAAAAGCTGTTTGCTGTATCAGGTTACAGAGACTGGTAACTGGGATAATGAGCCCGGAGTTAAACTAGAAAGTGGCTCATAAAGTTATGTCCATCACAGCTTTGAACAACCAGATGCCAATGTCTCGGGGCAGGCCCAAGTAGAAGAGCAAAATGGGTTTCTACTTAGGTTTCACCTTCCTAACTTCTTTATCCTCCCCCTCAGACCTTCTCTTTTCTCTCCCTGACTTCCCCCCTATTTTCTTTTGTACCTAACTCAGGGGTCAGCAAAGTACAGCTTTGCCGGCCAGCTGCCTATCTTTTCATAGTCCTCAAATGCAAAATAGCTTTAAATGATGACACTTTAAATGATTATATAAGTATCTGCATAATGGTCTCGATTTTGCCTCTTTGCCTGCACAGCCTGAAGCATTTATAAACTGGGCCTTCAAGAAAACGTTTGTTGACCCCTGGTCTAGCTCACAAAGCAGCATTCATGGACCAGAAAGATCGCAAATGAGTGTCCTTTCTCAGGATTCATGAGACCATATTAATGCTAGAGCAGGTAGTGGCTTTTTATTCATCCATTTGACGAATATGTGTTGAGTGCTGAGTAAAGACAGGTCAGGCCCTGTGACAGAGGCTGGATATACTTAAATGAATGAAATACATAAGTTCAGGGCCTTGTGGAGATTGCAATCCAAACATCCTATGCAGACAGTCCAGATGTTTGTGATGCTCAAAGGTGGTCTGTGATCCAGCAGCATCAGCATTACCTGCGAACTTGTCAGAAACACAAATTCTGGGGAATTCCCTGGCGGTCCAATGGTTAGGACTCAGTGCTTTCACTGCCAGGGCCCAGGTTCGATCCTGATTGGGAAACTAAGATTCTGCAAGCAGTGTGGCACGGTTGGAAAAAAAAAAAAATTCTGGGGCTCCACACTAGACCTCTTGAATCAGAAATCTGGACAGTGGGACCCAGCCATGTGTGCTTTTGCCAGCCCTCCAGGTGATTCTGACTCATGCTTAAGTTTTAGAACTACTGAGCTAAACCAACAAGGTTTGTCCTGGGATAGTGGTTTTATGAACCAGGTTCTAGGAAAGTAATTAGCTGTAATGCTCATGTTAGAAGGTACTTTGGCCACCTTACTATCCTATGTTAATTATTTATTTTTACTAAAATTATAGGAAATAGTAAAAGTATGCTGCAGAATATATAGGTGGCTGAATATATACAGAACACTGAGCTCGGCACTGCAGTGAATGTTCGGGAAATAAAGGCTGCTTGGTGCCTTGAGGTCTTCCACTGGAAAAGAAAATGAACCCATAGTATCGGCATCATTATATGCCAGGGATCAGCAAACATATTCTATAAAGATCCAGATAGTCAATATTTTAGGCTTTGTGGGCATATGGTCTCTGTCCCAACTATTCAACTTTGCTATTGTAGCACAAAAGCAGCATATCTATAGATGATATATAAATGAATGAGCATTGTTACATTCCAATAAAACTTTATTTACAAAAACAGGCAGCAGGACCACGGTTTGCCAACCCATGTTATATACCATCACATACCATATACTATTACATATGATGCCATAAACCATCCTGTATGGTTTTATTATATATTTCATCCTGTTCATATGCTTTATACAATTCTCCCAATAATTTTGTCATATTTGATCATCTAACTTTGACCCTCCTAACTTTGGTTTCCAAAACTCTATAAATATCCTATTTGGGCGCTTCAAGGTATAACCTTACTCCAATGAGTGAATATACCCTACTTGTTTATTATCACAGTACTATAAACTACTGACAAAAAAAGTCCCTAAAGTTAATATTATTATTGTAGAGGTTGGAAACTAAGTCTGAAAGAAGTTAAAGAAATTGTTGAAGTTCATACAATTAATAAGTTTTGGAGCCAAGGCTCAAACTGTTTTTTCTGGTGCTAAAGCTCAGATCCTTACTGAGAACTGCCTCCCAGTGCACTGAATACCAGTATATGCTTAATGTGTAACCAGAAACTGGGTTTAGGGTGCAAATGCAACATTTATGTTTGATTGGCTATTTCTGTTCTTGACTCTTCTACGACTGTGATCTCAGTTTCAGGGCAATTAATATCCTTAAGTCTCAGGACAATCACACATGTTGTAGGTGGGTCATAATCTAAAACCTTAAGTGCAATACCAGCGAAGTAAATCTGGAATAGTAGATGTTCTTTAACAGCCCTATCACCAGTACAGTTTCCTTTGCAACATGGTTTTACAGTTATTTATCCAGGGCCTAACTCCCCATGTGACCATCGGCAGATCTTTCCCCTCCTAGTACGTTAACTTGTCCATCTGAAACTAAGGGTCTTAGTCTATATATTACCAAGAAGTCTGCCTTTGAACTCAAAATTCTAATTCTATATCAACATGACATTCTTCCTCCAAGTTTTCCACTCTTACAGAGACAACCCCATGTGGTTTTCCATGGTTACAGAATGCACACTTCTTCTGTTGATACATATGTTAAACCAAATGCCCAACTTTGTAGAATTTACAATCTTAAAAATTAAGGTAGGCATCATTGCCAAATGTAGAGGATAAATGAATACTTGTGGCCATCTTCACGTCTAAAGAAATTGTAAGCAAAGCCATGGATGACAAGATTTTCAGGGAGTTCACCTGTGGTACTCTGAAAACGGGAAGGGAAAATAAGGCATGCTAAATCCGAGAATGTGAACAGATCTCTACAGATGGGAACATTAGCGAACAAGCACCCATATGCATGTTTTCAGGTCAGATGGAGAGCCACTGAAAATAGATCAGAAAGCAGCAAAGCCTGACAGGGACACATTTGAAAGAGCAGAACGTAAACTCAATCTCAGTGGGTAAAAAAAGACTCGACATTATCCTATTTCTCTAATAAGATATGACTGTGACATGTTGACCGTTCAGAAAACAAGAGGAGCCCAGCCAAGGAGAGAAACATGGCTTTAGAAAAACACATCAACAAAGAAAGGGTTCCAGGCTTTCCTGAGAATTCATCAGTCCAACCAATGCCTGCTTCGGATGAATTGTTTTTACCATTCATAATGAAATGAAAAAAAGCAAGAGCTTCTTACAAAGATGTATAAATTGAATGCAAAGGATATTATAGTATTATTTTCTTGGATTATGTGCTTCCTTCTTTTGTTGTTGATGTTGCAAAAATTCCTTTCTTTTAGATAAAATGATGAGAGTAAATGATAGTTGGATTGACTTTCTTCTGTATTGTCTTCACTTAACAAGATAAAATAAAGTTTGTCAACTTTCTATAAGCTCCATCAAAAAAAACTAATTATCCTAGTTCATGAAATCCAAAATACTAGGGGGCCTGACTTGTGCGACACTTGGAATCACTTTGTGGATCCTCATGATAGCTTCATTGTTGAAGGCCTGTTTTGAATCATACAGTTTACATGTCATTTATAATTCTCCCCTGAATCGTGCAAGACATGTATTGCCATTCATAGTTTACAGATGAGGATGTTGAAGTTTGTAGAAGTCAAGAAATTAGCCTAAGGTAAAACAGCTATTAAAATGGCCATCCCACCTCATAAAACATCAGAGGAATGCAAATTAAAACAACAGTGAGAAACCACTACACTCCTACTAGAATGGGCAAAATCCAGAACACTGACAATACCAAATGCTCACGAGGATGTAGAGCAAAATGAACTCTCATTCCCTGCTGGTGGGAATGCAAAATGGTACAGTCATTTTGGAAGACAGTTCGGCTGTTTCTGACAAAACTAAACATACTGCTACCATACGATCCAGCAATTGCATTCCTTGGTATTTAACCAAAGGATTTGAAAACTTAGGTACACACAAAAACCTACATATAAATGTTTGCAGCAGCTTTATTTATAATTTCCAAAACCAGAAAGCAAACAAGATATCCTTAGTAGATGAATGGATAAACTGTAGTACATCCAGACAATGGACTACTTTTCGTGCTAAAAAGAAATGAGCTATCAAGACATGTGAAAAGACATGAAGGAATCTTAAATGCATATGACTAAGTGAAAGCAGCCAATCTGCAAAGACTATATACTGTATGATTCCAACTATATGGCATTATGAAAAAGGTAAAACTATGGAGACAGTAAAAGATCACTGCATGCCAGGCTTGGGAGAGTTGGGGATGAATAGGTAGAGCACAGAGGATTTTTAGGTCAGTGAAACTACTCTGTATGATACCATGATGAAAGATACATATCCTTATACACAGAATGCAAACCAAGCGTGAACTCTTATGTAAATTATGAACTTTGGGAGATTATGATGTGTCAAGGTAGTTTCATCATTGTTATGTAACAAATGTCCCATTTGACAGGGATGTTGATGGTGGGGAGGCTCTGCATGTGTGGGGGCTGGGGGTATGTGGGAAATCTCTGTACCTTCCCTTCAATTTCACTGTGAATAAAACTGCTCTAGCTCATACAACTCAATATCAAAAACACAAACAACCCAATCAAAAAATGGACAGAAGACCTAAATAGACATTTCTCCAAAGAAGACATGCAGATAGACAACAGGCCTATGAAAAGACGCTCAATATTGCTAATTATTAGAGAAATGCAAACCAAAACCACAGTGATGTATCACCTCACACTGGCCAGAATGGCTATCATCAAAAAGTCTAGAAATAATAAATGCTAGAGAGGGTGTGGAGAAAAGGGAACTCTCCTACACTGTTGATGGGAATGTAAATCGCTGTAGCCACTATGGAGAATAGCATGGAGGTTCCTTAAAAAACTAAAAATAGAACTACCATATGATCCAGCAATCCCACTCCTGGGTATATACCCAGAAAAGATGAAAACCCTAATTCAAAAAGATACAGGCACCCCAATGTTCATAGTAGTACTATTTACAATAGGCAAGACATGGAAACAACCCAAGTGCCCATCAACAGACTATTGGCTTAACAAGATGTGGTACATGTATACAATGGAATATTACTCAGCCATAAAAAAGAATGAAATATTGCCATTTGCAGTAACATGGATAGACCTAGAGAATATTATATTTAGTGAGGTAAGTCAGACAAAGAAAGACAACTACTATATATATATATATATATATATATATATATATCACTTATATGTGGAATCTAGAAAATAATACAAATGAATCTATATAAAAAACAGAAACTAACTCACAGACAAAGAAAACAAATTTATGGTTACCAAAGGGGAAAGGGAGGAAGGGAAGAATAAATTAGGATTATAGGATTAACAGATACAAACTACTATACATAAAAGAGATAAGCAACAAGGATTTTCTGTACAGCACAGGGAATTATATTCAATATCTATTTTTAAAAATTAATTAATTTATTTTTGGCGGCATTTAGTCTTCATTGCTGCATGCAGGCTTTCTCTAGTTGGGGAGAAGGGGGGGCTCCTCTTTGTTGCAGTGCATGGGCTTCTCATTGCAGTGGCGTCTCTTGTTGTGGACCACAGGCTCTAGGTGCGCGGGCTTCAGTAGTTGTGGCATGTGAGCTCAGTAGTTGAGGCTCGCGGGCTGTAGAGCACAAGCTCAGTAGTTGTGGCGCACAAGCTTAATTGCTCTGCAGCATGTGGGATCTTCCCAGACCAGGGCTTGAACCCATGTCCCCTGCATTGGCAGGCGGGTTCTTAACTACTGCACCACCAGGGAAGCCCTATATTCAATATCTTGTAATAACTTATAACAGAAAATAATCTGAAAAAATATATATATATGTAACTGAATCACTTTGCTGTACACCTGAAACTAACACAATAGTGTAAATCAACTATACTTCAATTAAAGAAAAAAAGAGTGGAAAATGAAAGTTCTAGTAAAAAAAATAAAACTGCTCTAAAAAAATTAAGTATTGGTCTTCCCTTGTGGCGCAGTGGTTAAGAATCTGCCTGCCAGTGCACGGGACAGGGGTTTGAGCCCTGGTCCGGGAAGATCCCACATGCCGTGGAGCAACTAAGCCCATGCGCCACAACTACTGAGCACTACCGTGCCACAACTACCAAAGCCCACACGCGTACAGCCCATGCTCCACAACAAGAGAAGCCACCACAAGCCGCGCACCGCAATGAAGAGTAGCCCCCGCTCGCTGCAACCAGAGACAAGCCCACACGCAGCAACGAAGACCCAATGCAGCCAAAATAAAATAACTAAATTTTTTAAAAAAGAGAGAAAATGCTTAACTTTAAAAAAAAATTAAGTATTAATTTTTTTAATGGTTCTGTCCTTCCTCATAAGCAATGCATCCTCAGCCATTTGATCATAAATAGCGGAAATCTCAGCGGTGGACAACTGAAAATTGACAAAACTCACTCTTAACTTCAAAGGAAAGTAGAAGGCAATCAACAGATTGACACTCATCTTATCAGCAACCTCTATGACTCAAATGTTAACGTTTTCCCCAAACAGCAAAGAAGATGTAAGTGATTTTTAAATGTTTATGTGTCTTAATGTGGCTCAATCGTCAGAATGCTTCGTAGCATTTTGGATATATTCCACTTTGGAAGAGTTGGAGAAACAGCAGCATTTTGTGCATTTCACTTTAATTTGGAGGGGGGACATTTGAGATTAATCTGCAATTAAAAAGAGGTTTGGCTGTGATGAACTGATGTAATTCACAATTTAGACTTATTTGAGGAAAATAACAACAGTCACATTTGCCGTGGGCAAAAATGGGATGCACGATGGGGAGAGGGGAGTACCAGCTTGTTGATAGTACTACAGATTAGGAATTAAAAGGGCAGGACAAACATCCAGGGACAATCATTTCACATTTTATGAAATAAAATGGAGACTTTGCCTAGCAATCTTTTCAAAGGGATTCATCCAGGAAGCTTTGATACTGATACCCTGGGTGTAGCTACAACCTAATCATGGGTGCAGTATTAAAAGAAGGAAATATTTCACATTGAATTGTTAAATTAAGAATGTGGGCTGGAGTGCTGAGTGATATGAAAGATGTGGAACCAGTAATCCTAGAGGAAATCCTTCCATTCCATCCTTTCATCGGAGAAAACTCAAAGGCTCATGGTTTGAGATTTTAAATCCTGGGGAGATTATAAATAGTTCAGCTTACTCGGTGAGTCACTCTGGGTCTGCAAAACCAATATTTACCCTTTGAGTGCTTTTCCAGAAAGCCTATGTCCTTGTGAGACTTACTGCAACATTCCCTCTCTGAAAAATCCTCTAGTGTTGCAAGCGAAATAAACAATGACAAAACGTGGTTTCCTTCCAAGCTTTGGGGATGTGAAAAGGAGAATAAAGTTAAGTTTCATTTCCCAGAAGAAGAACTCCAGCTATGGCTCAATGTTTTTAATTTTTCATTTAATCAATAAACATATATGGTGGGAATGAAAGTTTCAAATATCAAACTGTATTTTGCTTCTTTGGAGGAAGCTGGTTTCCCCCAACCACAGCCCTTCTGCCATGATGCTTAGGTCAAGAACCTGAGACAGATTAGCTCAGGGAAGGAGAAAGGTATGATGTAAGACCATATTTTTCCAAGAGGGAAACTGGGAAGCTTTTGCAGAGTGGACAGGAGGAGTCTTGGGGGAGACAAGAAAAAAGGCAAGAATTCATACCCTTGTGTTTTCCCAGCCATGCCTAGTAGATACCACCTTAGGCTGCCAAGATACCAGATGAAACACGCTAGATACAGACAAAGCCAGAATTAAGGATTTTCACCACAGACACCAGAATGTTCTGGGAGGTCCCCAAAAGGGCTTGCTACAGGAAGAAAAGCCAGAGAAGTGGAAGGCAAGAATCGAGAAGAGCACTGCCAGCAGAAATATAATGCAAATCACATATACAATTAAAATTTTTCTAATAACCACATTGTAAAAATAAACAGGTAAAGCTAATTTTAATAATGTAGCTTATTTAACCTGATACAATCAAAATATTATCATTTTGATAACTAATCAATACAAAAGTATTAATCAGATATTTTACATCTCTGAAAGCCAGTATATATTTCACAGGATTCCGTTTATAGCAATCTTATTTCAGACTAGGCATATTTCAGGTGCTCAGTAGCTATATGTATTGGATAGCACAGATCTAGAATAAACTGCATGTAAATCCTGGGGTAGTTAAAAACAGAAGAAACCAAATGACTATGACTGGAAAACTCTGTTTGCTTATTTTCTGCTGCAAATCTGGAACAATGGTTAAAGAAAAAGGAAAGATCTGTACTAGGAAAAATTTTAAAGCCATGGGATTATTTACTGTGTTTATTGGATTCTTCTTAGGTATTACATAGAAAATCCAACCCCTCAACACACAAGTCTATTCAATGTCTACTGTGTGTAAGGGACTGGACCGGATTAAGGGAATGCAGTGATGAATAAGACCCTGAATTGCTCATGATGCTCAGAGTGGGCCCATAATAAAAAATAAAGACATCATATAAATAGAAACAAAAAAAGCAAACAGTGTGGGAACGAAGGAAGGCAGTCCTTAATTTTGCTGGATTTGTCTAGGCTTGTAAGCTCCATGAGGGCTGGAACCGTATCTGTCTTATTTGTCACTTTCTCAACAGTAGCCAACAGAGGGCTCCATAAAACTTTGGTGAGTGAGTGACTGAATGATTGCTGCTCAGAGAGAACTAGGTCAGGAGTAGCCTCACATTGGACATGATGTTCGAAATTGGTTTAGAAGAACAAATTGTTCTTCACCTTGGAGAGTGGGATACTTGAGACCAAACATCTGAACATCTTGGAAGGTGAACATTTAAGGCACATTCAGTCAATGATATTTGACTTATGAGGCAGGAGTGTAGGTGGGGATGGAAGATGAGATGGGAAAGATAAGCCGGGACCAGATGGTGAAAAGTGTGGAAGGCTTTTTATGAATTATTTGCAGGATTAGTCTATTCTAGCCACCTGCTGATAGCACTACAGTGGGGTAAAGATTCCCACAATGAGAAAGCATACTTCTTTTGCAGCATATTGATCTCCTGTTTTTAGAGCCTTCAGAAAGCAATCAACCATCAGACAGCCGGACGGTGGCAGGTGACAGTATACATTCTTTGAGCCTACTGTACTTTGCTATTGAATTTTCCCCATCTCAGTTAACGTTTTTCTTCCCTCTTAAATAAAGTTACTGAGAGAACAATAAAAGCAGGGAATAAGATGAAAATGTGCTGGTTTACATTTCACCACAAAATAATAGAATGAGATTTGTTTAAATGGGAAGAGGAGTGGCAATCTCTGCTCACTGTTTATCATCAAGCCGCCTTTCAAGGATTTCTTATCTACTGAAGTAATATCAAGTACACCATCCAACTGGCGATATTAATGCATAAATCCCAGGAATACATCTGGAAATGGTTGTGCTATAGAAAAGTAGAATGCTCCTGACTAATATGGTACTTTATAAATTCAATGTGCGTATAGCAATAGCAAGTTTACAGAGTGGCAATAAACAAAACAAAACAAAGAGGGGAGGATAGTTTATGAAGCTTATAAAGGCATTTATTCCAGCATTTGGATAATTGGAAATTTGATTATGGCAACACCATTTGGGTCCTTCTTAAAACAGAGATGGTGCAGTGTGATGGTTAATAAGATGAACAGTCAGATAAATAAGGACTCCAACATTGGCTCCTTTTCTTCCTAGAAACTGACTTAATTATCTGATCCTCATATTTTTCATCTGCAAAATGAAACAACAAAAATAGTACCGAACTGAGCATTCTTAAGAACAAAAAGTGATATTTTAAAGAAATGCCTGACACATGGTAAAAAGCTCATTAAAAGATACTATTGTTTTATCTTTTGTCCACTGAACAATTATTGAACAGCTACTATGTGCAAGGCCCTGGAAATTCAGAGGTAAAAAACACCTGACTTGAAGAAGTTCACTATTGAACCTAACAAATATTTTCTATAAAAGCATCCATCATTACCTAGACTTAGAATATATGCTCTCTACAGTAATGGTCATGTTTTCTCAAGCTGTTTCACATAGCCCAGGGCTTCTCAACCTTGGCACAAGTGACATTTAGTGCTGGTTAATACTTTGTTGTGGGGACTACCCTGCACATTATAGCATGTTTAGACACGTCATTGGCGTCTACCCACAAGATGCCAGTAGGATCCCTAGTTGTGATAACCAACGTCTCCAGATATTACCAAATGTTCCCTGGGGCTGGGGGGAGGGTGCAAAATCTTCCTTGGTTGAAAACCACTAGCCTAGCCTGATGGTGAATGTGTTCCCAAGTCTTCATAAATAAGTAGGCGTAAACTGACAGAACTAAAAATAGAAAATATTTTATCATCTAAATTAGGGTTTTTAATTCTTATTTGTTAAGGAGCCATTGCCTAAATCAGCCAGCACAGTTAAGGTTCTATTTTGTCACCAAACCCGACTCCACATCTACCAACTTGATGGTGTGGTCACTTACCACTACAGGGTCATCTGAATCCCGCCCCTCCTCTGTATTCTGAGAGTTTCTTTCCTAATCCAAGCACCCTCTTCTCTCAGCAGAGCCACAGTGCCACTCGAGCTGGTCTCAGAGCCTCTTCTCTCTCTCCAATCATCCTACATATGGTAAGTAGGTTGATCTCCCCCAAACACAGCTCTGATTAGATACTCTCCTCTTCAAAAACCTACCGATAACAAACTACAAATAGAAATACCATATGACCCAGCAATCCCACTACTGGGCATATACCCTGAGAAAACCATAATTCAAAAAGAGTCATGTACCAAAATGTTCATTGAAGCTGTATTTACAATAGCCAGGCGATGGAAACAACCTAAGTGTCCATCATTGGATGAATGGATAAAGAAGATGTGGCACATATAAACAATGGAATATTACTCAGCCATAAAAAGAAACGAAATTGAGCTATTTGTAATGAGGTGGATGGACCTAGATTCTGTCATACAGAGTGAAGTAAGTCAGAAAGAGAAAGACAAATACCATATGCTAACACATATATATGGAATTTAAGAAAAAAATGTCATGAAGAACCTAGGGGTAAGACAGGAATAAAGACACAGACCTACTAGAGAATGGACTTGAGGATATGGGGAGGGGGAAGGGTAAGCTGTGACAAAGCGAGAGAGTGGCATGGACATATATACACTACCAAACCGTAAAATAGATAGCTAGTGGGAAGCAGCCGCATAGCACAGGGAGATCAGCTCGGTGCTTTGTGACCACCTAGAGGGGTGGGATAGGGAGGGTGGGAGGGAGGGAGACGCAAGAGGGAAGAGATATGGGAACATATGTATGTGTATAACTGATTCATTTTGTTATAAAGCAGAAACTAACACACCATTGTAAAGCAATTACACTCCAATAAAGATGAAAAAAAAAAAACCCTACCCTTATTCTGGGCAGTAATTTGTAATTGTTTCATTGGCAGTGATTGAGTAACCAGTTCATCCTGTTTTGTTCAAGATTTTCCCAGTTTTAGCATTTTAACATTGAAAGACTGAGGGAACCCCTGTCCCAGGCAAACTAGCATGATGGGTGACCCATAGCAGTGAGCCCCGTTTATTTCCAGATAATTCTGTGGAACTCCAGAACGTATGTAACAGTTATGAATCTTGGATTCAAAGATAGGTGGGTGAAATCTGTCATAACTCTTTACTGCTTTAAAAATAATTCAGCCTAAGTTCTGACTTCATTTTTCTGACTGTTCCTCATTTTTTTAGAAGGAAAGAAAATCTCAGTCTAACCTCTGACCTCGCCTCCAGGATGAGCCACAGTGCTGGCATTCTAAGCAGAGCCAAGAAGTGAGGGGAAGAGGGACTAACCTGGCCCTCAGTCAAGCGTGGTGCCTGGGAAGTGGCTGCTGAGTTCCTCACTGTCCCTGTGCCCTTGGCCCCTTCCACTGCAAAGGCCTCTGCTGCATCCACGTCATGTCTGCCAAATGCAGCCATTGCTCTGAGGCCTTGATTCCTGCAAAGCAGCCTGGATGTGAAGAACTCAGGGGCTTTATAAGCCCTCCCTTTGGTCCCTTCCTGCCCCAATCAGGAGGAATCCCCCCAATTTAGGGGATAGAAAGGGGAAATTGCAGTCTCCCCTCTGCTTCTTTAGCACATTTTAGTATACCTGTAGGTTTGGTATTTTTTTTAATTTTTGCCACCTTCTTCACCCAATTCTTCCAAAGTTTAGTCCAAAGGACATAAACTTGGGTGCTTGGGCTGATGACAGCCTGCAGACAAGCTTTATGTGGCTTGCCCAGTGTCTTTGTTTGTTTAAGTTCAAATTTGAATCCTTTAAGAGAGAAAAGTGCTCCCCAGTTTTCCACAGACCTCATCATTCCTTGGTTCTCCTGCACCCAATCCACTTGACCTGTTTCCACCACCTGACTGATCCTTCCAGGCAACTTAAGTTTCCAATTCATGTCCCCCACTGGAGAAACAGAATAGGCAATGAGCACAGAGCAAACCTCTGTGTGAATGGAGAGAAATACAGAGAGGAAAGATAACAGGTTTGTATCTCCAAATACTGTCTTAGCCACATATGAAAAGACAATGCAGTTGAGGTGTAGACAGGATGTCCAGAGCCCTGACACTCAGCCTCCAAAGTTGAAAATCTCCAAGTCTGTTGAACGAATGCAAATCTTTACGACATTCTCGCCTGTTCATTATATGACAACCTGCTCCTTTTGTCATCCTCTCTCCCTCTCAGCCTCAACAATCAAACCGTGTAACTTGCTCTTCTCTGTATCTGCTCACTTTGTCCTGAATGATTTAGCTCATTATGTTTCCTCCATCCCTGAATGACTTTTCTACTGATTTCTGGTCAGAAACTTAATTATCCTTCAATTAGGAGCTCAAACTCTGTGTTCCTATGCTTTTACAAAAGGTTCTTATTACCTTTTCAGGTGCAGCCTCCTCTATCAGCCCATTAGCTATAGGAATTCTTCAAGAATCCTAGACCCTCTCCTTTGATCCCCAACCTCCCCCCTCCAATACCCCATAATCTCACCCATGATCACAGCTTCAGTTATGACTATTTTGCAGATGGCCCACATATGTGTATTTCTAGCCCAGTAGTGACCACATATTTACTTGCCTTTTTGACATCTCTTTTTTGAATATTTCAAAGGCATCTCAAGAACAACTTAACTAATGATTTTTCTCTACTAAACCTGTGTTAGTTTTTCAATGAATGATGGTCGCCACCAACCAGCTACGTTGTTAGCAACCAGAAATCTAGGAGTCATCCAGGATCTCCCCTTCTCTCTTCCTCTCCATATATAAACCATCAGAAATCCAGTTTTTTCACAAGAAGGGGATGACCTGACCAAGCCAACTCAAAATGGTCTTTCCAACTACTGCAGTGTAAATTGTTGCCATTTGGATTTCCTTCTTCAGTACTTTGGAAAGCATCACTCTTCAACTCTGGGGCATAGATAATTTGAATTTCAGAATTGGTCAGGCTGAGAGGGGAACCATGCAAGCCAATGATACAACTTCCAGTTAGAGTCCAAGTCCACGTCTGAAGGCAGGTAAAGACTGATGTCCCGGGAGCTTGAAGACAGTTGGTCAGAGAGAGACAATTCTTTCTCACTTAGCCTTTTATTCTACTCAGGCCTTCAGTGAATTGCATGAGGCCCACTCACACTGGGGAGGGCAATTTGCTTTACGCTGTCTATGGATTCAAATGTTAATCTCATCTAAAAATACCATCACAGACACACCACGAAATAATGTTTAATCAAATTCTGAAGACCCTGGTCAGAAGACCAACTTGACTTGGCCCAGTCAAGTTGACACATAAAATTAACCATCACAAGAGCTAAACTTAGTCATTTTTCCTCTTACCTGGCCTGGCCTTTCTAATTCACTGACTTCATGCCACACCAAGTCCAGGTCCGCTAAAAGAGCACACATTCCTTCTTTTCCTAATCAGAACAAGGTCTGCCTATTCCTGGAAGCAAAATGTTGTGTTTTGACTATCAACCTTTCTCCAAAGGAGAGAAGAAAGTCATCAAAAATGCAGCATTTCTAAAAGTTAATTTTATGGAACGCCAGTCCCATAAGATATGCTGGGAAAAAAGAAAGGATTTTTTGACAGTTAAGTGCTATATCCCTGTGTTAGTTTTCTATGCTACATAACATATTACCATAAACTTAGCAGCTTAAAACAATAGCCATTTATTATCTCACAGTTTCCTTGGGTCAGGAGTCCAAGCTTGTCCTAGCTGGGTCCTCTGCTCAGATTCTCAGGGGGTTTCATCACGGTGTTGGCTGGGCTGTGTTCTTTTCTGGAGCTCAGGTTCTCTTCCAACCTCATACGGTTTTCGGCAGAATTCAGTTCCTTGTGGAGGTTGGATTGAAGCCCTCAGCAACTAGAGACAGTCCCTCTCCACAGGCAATCACACATGGCTGCTTGTTTTTCAAGGTCAGCAGGATGACCTCAGTTCTTTTAAGGGCTTTCGCCTGATTAAGTCAGGTTCTTCCAGGATCATCCCATTTTTTATTGACTCAAGGTCAACAGTTTTGGACCCTTCACATTTGCCATGTAATGTAGCCTAATCACAGGCATGATATCCCATCAATTTCACCAGTCTCATCCTCACTCAAGGGGACAAGATTATGTTGGACTCATACATCCAGGGGTTGGAATCTTTGGGACTATCTTAGAATACTTCCTGCCACAACCCTGATTCAGTTTGTGAATTAGCATGTTATGGCCTCTGAAAAATCCTAGAGGAAAGAAATCTGGTTGACTTTTTTCCACCTATTGTTCTCCAAATTCATTTGGCCTCACTGAAACCCTTATTTTCATATAACATCCATCATCGTCCTTGAAATTAGTGTTCTGTTTCATCTGTGTTTTGGGATACACTGGAACAGAAAAAAGCCTGGACCACCAAGTTAGTTCAGGATTCATATTCCTATCCCGTCACTTCCCAGTGACTGCAGCTTCGGCACATTCCCTGACCTCACAGGGACTTGGTAAAATGGCTGCGGAAGAGCAGTACGAGCTTCTCAAGGCTGTTACAACAATGGAACAAAAGTAAATAACACCATGGGACATGCCTAGCACAAGTTAGAGATCCAATAAGATAAAAAAATCCTGTTGACCCCTCCCTCTCCTTTTCCATATGAAATTTTGTTAACAATTACGAAAATGATACCCTATTGATGTTAGAGTGTATATGATTTCAGATCTCAAACTTGAAGCTTTGTAACATCCTTAAGCTAAAAAATCTGAAATTAAAATTTAAGAGGAAGAATATTTCTTTGTTCTGCCCATGATAGTTAATTTATGTTTTAAACAGTCTTTCATCAATACCATCAGATCATAATAAATCCAAAAAAGGAATTATTAGCACTTGTAGGTAGTTTCCGCATTCTTTTTAACTACCGAAATAACAAAAACATGAAAAGTTTGGTGTTATTGTTAAAGTTGAATAGGTTAAAGTTGATGGAGATGTCACAGAATAGTTAACTACCACTCCTTTCATCAGCAAAGTAATATGGAACGCTTTCAACCATATAACGTGAGTATGAACTACTTAATGCCTTTGGAACAAGTGCCAAGTTTTAGAGACAAAATATTTGACATTTAGGCTAACTTGCAGGGGTAGGGTCTGTATGGCAAGACTAAATAGGACTAATTATAAAGGTATAAAATGACAAAACTTGTGGGTAACATTTAAACACTGTAATAATTGTGTGACCCTCAGCCAAGTATTTATCCCTTCTAAGCCTCAGTTTGCTTACCTAAAAAATGTGTATAATAATAGCATCTGTATCATAGGCATGTTGTAAAGATAAAATAAATAAAACCTTAGTGTAGTGTGTGTCACTTGAGTGCAAAGTTAATTATTGTATACACTTAAGCTATCATTTGATCTCAACTCTTGTGTTGTGCTTTTAAATCCTTGAATGAAAAGGTGGTGCTGAATTCTGAAAAACTTACAAAACTTTAGATCGAAGTTCATGTTGGACCTCTCATTAAAAAGAAAAGAGGGTTTCCCTGGTGGTGCAGTGGTTAAAAACCTGCCTGCCAATGCAGGGGACATGGGTTCGACCCCTTGTCCGGGAAGATCCCACATGCCGCAGAGCAACTAAGCCCGTGTGCCACAACTACTGGGCCCGCGTGACATAACCACCGAAGGCTGTGCACCTAGAGCCCGTGCTCCGCAACAAGAGAAGCCACCACAATGAGAAGCCCGCGCACTGCAACAAAGAGTAGCCCCCGCTTGCCGCAACTAGAGAAAGCCCGCGTGCATCAACGAAGACCCAACGCAGCCAAAAATAAATAAATAAATAAATAAAATTTTTTAAGAAAAAGAAAAACAGCATGCTTATATTACTCAGTGTCATTAGCCATTAACAGAGCGGAGAAAAGTGCAGAGGATATATTACTCGTAAACAAAATTCTTTCTAAATGGAATCCTTTGCTATGTATCCCATGAGGTATCTGTATGTCTTTAGGGACACAAAACAATTTGTTGAAACTTCTGTGCAAATTGAAACTCCTGTGCAAATTGAAACTCATATTTGGAGCAATGCATTAAGAATTTACAGATCATTTATTCATGTTCTTCGCTGAAGGAATTGCAGACATCACTTTTATTATACAAATTCTCCTTCGGTGATTAAAATTCCTTCTCTCTGGCATATGGATGGAAAAGAAACAAAAGCAAGTGAGTAAGAAACGTAACCTGCTCTGATACTGATAGATAAATTGCATATATTCAAGAACAAGGAAAGTAGTGTGTGTGCGTGCGTGTGTGTGTGTGTGTTTCATATTAAAAAATAAAGTATATTGGGAACTCCTTGAATTTTCTTCCTCAGTAATGAGTGGCAAGGATGAAAATGTTCACTTATAGCAATTTCACTGGCACACCATCAGTTATGCCAGAGTGGATGGTTGAAAGAAACGTGAATAGGGTATCATTTTGATATTACTTCTGCAAACACAGCTAGGAGAGCTAATGCTCATTTTAAACTGCATGTCAAGGCTTCAAAAGAGTCACAACAAATAAAGAAAAAAAATCCATACAATTTAACTAGTTTTTCCTGGAGCTATCCTTTCTTGGGTACTATCAAACATATAAGAAAAAGATGTTGACATTTCCCAGGGCCACTAGGTGAGCTTGTATTAATTGTGTACACCACAATACCAAGGGGCCTGGACTGAGAGCTTTGATAGAGCATACTTTTTTTTTTTTTTGCGGTACTCGGGTCTCTCACTGTTGTGGCCTCTCCCGTTGCGGAGCACAGGCGCCGGACGCGGAGGCTCAGCGGCCATGGCTCACGGGCCCAGCCGCTCCGCGGCATGTGGGATCCTCCCGGACCGGGGCACGAACCTGTGTCCCCTGCATCGGTAGGCGGACTCTCAACCACTGCGCCACCAGGGAAGCCCCCTGATAGAGTATAAAACATAGAATTGGGAGTCACTCAGAATTCGCGGGAACCCAATTCGCCCCTTAATGTGTGAAATTGGGATGTTTCTTAACTTTTCAAAAGACTCAATTTCTTCATTAGTCAAATGGGAATAAAAAATACTTACCTCTTACATAATTATGGGAATTGAATAGGTTAATGTATAGGAAACACTTAACCCAATATGCTGTAGATGTGTAGCAGTGGTTGCTATTACTTTGGTTGCTATAATATCTGTCTTTGTTTGGCTTTTCCAACAGAAAGCAAAGGTAGAAGAGTTGGGAATGGAGACAGAGAAGGGAAGAAAGACATTAACAGGTGATTTATCGAGCAGATGACTAGTGGGGGTAACTGGGGCTCAGTTCCTCTGGGGAATTCTAAGAGACAAAGCAGAAGAGCTTCAGTATTATCCCCACCCAAGAGGTGAGAAAGCTGAGGTATTTATCCACCAGCTCTCTGTTATTGGTTGAGGACTGTTCCTGGGGACATTAACCTTCCTGCACTTCTGTCCTGTCCTGCATGCTGGACCGGTCTGTCCCAAAAGCAGAGAAATGACCACAGGCAGAAAGAATCAAAGGGATTTCAGTAAGTGGCCTTTCAAGTATAGAAGTGAGCACATAGGGGATAAGGGTAGAGCTCTAGCAGGATCTGCTTCATTCTCCTTAACCCAGACTTTATTAATCTCCTTAAGTCCTTTATGATGATCCTACTTTATGATGTTATTATAATATAGGCAAAATCTTTCAAACTATATTCTTAGGCATCTTCTCATCTGAAGACTGTAGTCTGGCAAGATTAGAGTGTATATACCCTCCAGTTGAATGGACTTAGAATTTTGAGCTTGGACATCCAGATTATATATAAGGTTGGTTTGGTAGATGCTCTCACAGAATTTACAGTTGAACTGGAGAGATTGGACATACACAAGCAAAAAATGTAAATTTAGAAATTTAAGGTACCAAAGTAAGTGCACTGGAATTTTCTAAGAAGTGAGATGTGAGGTTTTGTCATTGGGAAAACTGCTGAAATTCCTAATGCTTTCACCTAGTATCATTTCCCATTTCACTCTGAAACTTGGAGGGATCTAACTAGGGCACACACTTAGCGCTGACTTCTTAAACTATCAACTGCATAGCTCAGTAGTGAAATGATAAATGATTTCGTGCAGCAGAGTAAAAATGGCCAAAGATTGGACATGTTTCCTAGGATGCTAGGAAACATCCTATTGCATTATTCTGTTTCGTTATTTTTAAGAGGAAAGAGAGTAGGAAATGGGTTATTTCCCAACTGTGGCATAAAGAAAACATCAAAGCTGGAGGCAAGACTTCTAAGTAAGAGTTTAAAATTGGAAAACACCTTTTGAGTATGTAAATGTTGCTAATTAGAGTGACTAACAATCAATTACTGAGTGTCAAATTTGTGTTCTTAGAAAGATGGGGAGGATGAAAACAGCACAGACTTTGCTGAGGGAAAACCCTGAGATCTAAGCTCCACTACTTATGAGATAAGATATAAGGTAACTTAGCTCATTTGTCTGAGCCTAAACACCTCTTTTGTAAAAAGAGCATAGTAAGACCTGCCCCACAGTATGGTGAAAAGAATATGACATATAAATATAATACGATACATAAAGATGCTAGAGTCCATCAACGGGTGAACAGATAAACGAATTGTGGTACATCTTTACAACAGAGAGTTACCCAGCAATAAAAACGAATGAACTATTGATGCACAGAAGAACATGGATTAATCTCAAACTAATCATATCAAACCAAAAAGCAAAGAGTATATATTGAAGGATTCCATTTATATAAAATTCGAGAAAATACAAAATAATCTATAGTGACAGAAAGCACATGAGCAATTGCTTGAGGATGGAGGAACCAGGAAAGGTAGGGAGTGATAGGTTAGAAAGAGGAGCTTCTGTAGTGATGGAGATGTTTATCATCTTGATTGCTGTGATGGTTTCATGGGTGTATACATATGTCAAAGTTTATCAAAGTTATAATCTAAGTATGTGCCTTTATTGTGTGGTAATTATACTTCAATGAAGCTGTTAACAAAAACAGTGTTAGTGACATAGTAGATTCTCAGTAAATGTAATTTTCCTTCCCTAAATGTGTGTTTACCTGACGTTGACTCAACCTTCTTGGGGTCAAATTTGGTGAGTACAAATCAAGTGAAGCCAGATAGAACTGACATTCATTATTCTGTCTGCCCCTTTCTTTTTCCTGTAACAGGATCTTCCCTTTTTTAGTAAATTATTCTTCTTTGGCTCAAAAATGTGGTTCTGGTTGGAGTTACCGATCATAGAGAACCAGTACTTTGGCCACTCAGGGATGAGCATGTGCAGCAAACACCAGTGCTGTGTGCCCAGCCCCCAACTTCCCTGACCTATGCTGCAAAAGGCTGGTACATGCAACCTTCCACAGAGGTTTGCACTTGGGCTACTAGAGTTGCCTCACCTCCAGAGAGCCAGAGCTGGAAGTGCCTAGGAGATTATATCCTCTCAGGGCAACCTGTAGCCAACTACTGGAGCACAGGTGCAAAGCCCAGCTCTCCTGCTTCCACACTCTGATGTGCAATTTGTGTTCTGGAGCTCCCTGTGGGATCAGAGGGAGGCTGGCACTTTATCTGCTATTGCAGCTTTGACACACTCTTTTCCTTCCCTTACCCTGTTACCCTCATTTGCTTACCATTTTCTACTGGGAGAACCTCCTTAATAAAACCACTTGTACTTGAATCCAATCTAAAACATCATGGCAGCCCTTTTTCACCACAGAGATGTGTCCAGGAATGGAACTGGGACCCCAGATGGCCTCATCAGAATCTTTTAGATATTTTTAGAACTTGAGCTAGGGGATGAGGGCTCTCTTTCTTCTATAATCAACAGGCGGTAAGGATGTGATGTGAAAGTTCCTAGTACCCACTTCTTCATCTTGTGAAAAACGATTTTAAAAGAAGAAAGCCAAACTGAGAGAAACTCAGACCAGAGATGATGATGATGATGATGGTGATGGCGGGGGGCGGGGGGAGGTGGGGGGGGGGAGAGAGAGAGAGAGAGAGAGAGAGAGAGCGCCTCCTCTTGATGTTTAGGTCCAAATAGTTATATTTCAGAACAGACACTCTTTTCTTCTGGAGTGTTTTATGTTGGCCAATAAATACACTGAGTTTCATTTAAGTTTCTGTCACTTGCAATAGAAGTCTTGATCAAAATTCCTGGTAAGAGGGCTTCCCTGGTGGTGCAGTGGTTGAGAGTGTGCCTGCCAACGCAGGGGATATGGGTTCGTGCCCTGGTCCAGGAAGATCCCACATGCCATGGAGCGGCTAGGCCCGTGAGCCATGGCCGCGGAGCCTGCGCGTTCAGAGCCTGTGCTCCGCAACGGGAGAGGCCACAACAGTGAGAGGCCTGCGTACTGCAAAAAAAAAAAAAAAAAAAAAAAAAAAAAAAAAATTCCTGGTAAGCATTGGGACTTCCCTGGTGCCGCAGTGGTTAAGAATCCACCTGCCAATGCAGGGTACACGGGTTCAAACCCTGGTCCGGGAAGATCCCACATGCCACGGAGCAACTAAGCCCATGTACCACAACTACTGAGCGTGCGGTCTAGAGCCTGCGAGCCACAACTACTGAGCCCACGTGCCACAGCTACTGAGCCCATGTGCTGCAACTACTGAAGCCCATGCTCTGCAACAAGAAATACCACCGCAATGTGAAGCCCGCTCATCACAACGAAGAGTAGCCCCTGCTCACCACAACTAGAGAAAGCCCGTGTGCAGCAACAAAGACCCAACACAGCCAAATAAATAAATATTAAAAAAAAAAATCCTGGTAAGCAATGAAACTAGGACTTTCTCCCCTTGCCATGTGAAATGCACAGGTTAGAACAAATTGGATCAAACAGGTGAATTGCTCTTATCCAGTTAGGCCACAGGCAATAGCCAATATTCGATGTTCAAAATTTTGCCTTTCAGAATTAGAGCTCAAATAGTTTTCACTTTCTTTTTCCTGGCAAAGAAATACAACTTGTATTTTGAGGTACAATCAAATACTTTTCCAATATTTTTCATACTATATGGCAGTTGTTTTTAATAATATGAGCTGATTTTCTTTAGAATATGAAACTCTCCCTTTGCACAGACTGATGCTATGAAATCACTTACGGAGACTATGGAGGTTAATCTTAGATTTCTTCCATTAAAAATTATACGTTTCCCTGAGACACAGAATGATAACATAAAATCCCATTTTATCATAGAAAGAAATGATCCTAATGGCATAGACTAACAGTGATAGTATAAAAATGACTTTCTGGGAAAGTTTAGCTAACAAATGCTCTGAACCTTTACTAAATCAAATGGATAGCAGGACCATTAACTGCTTGGAGAACTTTCAAATTGAAATTTGCTATTTCGCACAGAATCTTGGAATAGTACTTCCTTGGCTTGGCTAAAATCAGACTAATGACATGAGAATTACTATTTTAATTCATTTAATGATTGTCTGATGACTTAGAACTTTTTTGTTTCCCTCCTGCTATGGAATTTAATGAAATTAATCTATGAAAGGGTTAGAAATACAAAATGCACAACATTTTGTGCAATAATTTCTGTTGTTCTCGGAGTTGGATATTTGGTGGGGGAAGAGATACATCTGGGATTATGCAAGTCCATAAAAAGGGGAATGACAATATTAAGTATTACATTTCTGCTCTAAGGACAAGTATTTATACCAGTGGTATAAATATTTATACTAGGGGAGGTTTTGCTCCTTCTTGCCCTCCACCAATACCCTGCCCATTTCAGGGACATTTGGCAATATATGGAAACAGTTGTGACTGTCACTACTCAGGGCATTTTCTACTGGCATCTAGCGAATAGAGGCTAAGCTGCTAATAAATATCCCACAATGCACAGGACAGCCTCTACAACAAAGAATTATCCAGTCTAAAATGTCAACAGTATTGAGGTTGAGAAACCCTAACTTATACTCTTGCTACCAAACATTCCCTTTCTTTCAACACTTCTGAGCTGCACAACACAGTGGTTAAGTGGTTAATTTGCAGAACATGTATATTCATTGTACAATTTCTGGATCAGACTCTGGATTCAAGTCAGCCCTGCCACCTCCTAGCCATATGACCTCAGGCAGATCACTGCCTCTTTCTATGTCTGTTTTCTAATCTATAAGAGAGGAATAGCATTTATCTCATAAGGCTATCTTGAGAACTGAGTCAGGTGGACACTCTCAGTAAATGTGCTTAACACAGTGACTTCACATAATACCGACTCAACTCAACTTAGCTATTGCTATTTTCATTACTATGAGAAGAACTTGGGTACAGGTATGGGTGATGAAGCAAGATATTTTATTTGGTCTGTTTTGATGAAGCCATTTTGACCCTAGGGATATTCTGATATAGCCTAAAACATAAAACACTAGAATTTCATTTTAAAAATTACTGCATAACTTCTACCACAGACATCCTTAGTCCAGTCTTAAATCCTACCCCTCCCTTCTCTTTAAGCCTGAAACCTCTTGTCCATCCCTCATTCTCAACCTACCCCCATCCTACTTTTGGACCTCCATTAACTCTCACTTTCTGCCCCTCTTTCTGCATCCCTAAACCCCACGGGCTTCAGGAAAAAGTTCCAAGCAGTTTATACGCCCATACAGTATAAGCTGTAGGGTAAATTTTGTCAGCAGTCTTGCTTTGTTTGGTCTGCCTTTAAAAACAAATTTATTTTTTCATTTGTCTGCCTTTAGATAGGACATGTACTTGTTGCCATGGTCCCCACGACTCCTTATTCCCTTGTATGGCGTACTACGTTGTTCGTTTAGGTTTTCTTGCTTTGTCTCCTAAAGGAAACCAGATTTGCCACCCATGACAGTAGATGCTGTAGAAGGATGAGGCTGTGGGAAGGACTTAGGAATGCTACTGGGAGGAATTGGACGCTTCAGTGGCAGGCTCAGGAAGGTGGAAAAAAGGATGGCATTCTGGACAGGACAAAAGCTATGACTAAGTGTGCCAAGGTAGAATTTATGAGGCCTTTTCTGAGGACAAAGAGTAATATACAAGTCTGGCGGAACAAACCTTGCATGAAGAAAGTCACTGGGGAGACAGAAACAGGTATTTAAACCAGTGGCTCAATAGCCTGAAGCCCTGGGTGGAAGAATTTAGATTTAACTTATAGGGATGGGAAGTATTAAATGATTTTAAATAGGACAGAGAAGGGACAAGATGAAAAGGATCTTTTGAGTCCTTTAAAAATACATTTAATATTTTTTTAGTACCAATATGTATTAATTATGATAAATTTAGATAACAATAAAGAAAATAAAAATCACCCCAATCCCACCTCCTAGATTTCAAATTATTTATGGTTATACACACACATTTTCAATAACAAAAATTAAAGTAACAAAAATTTTAGTTTAAAAAAATTTGATATATCAATGTTTTCCACATCATTAAATATTTTTCAAAGTACTGTTTCTGATATAATTGCAGAAGTAAGCAAATATCTGTGTTCATTGCAGTGTTATTTGTAATACTAAAACAAGCACTAAATGTGAAAACCACACAACTGTGCATTAGCAGGAGCAACTGATCCCATCAATTCATTCCAAAAATATTTACTGAGCACCTACTATATGCCAGGCACTGTTCTAGGCATTGGGAATACAATAGCAAACAAAGCAGACAAAAATATTTGCACTCTCTGAGGTAACATTGTAATGAGTTTGTATGCTGGTGCAGGGGTTTGCAAAGTTTTTCTGTAAAGGGCCAGATAGTACATATTTTTAGTCATAGGTTCTCTGTTGCATCTATTCAACTTTGCCATTGTAACTGGAAACCAACCATAGACAATACATAAACAAATGGGTATGAGTGACTTCCAATAAAACTTTATTTACAAAGACAAGTAGTGGGCCAGATAGATAGATAGATAGGGATAGAGATATATATATTGATATATCAAAATAGAAAATGTATATATAGAAAATTTGTTGAAGAAAACTTCTTAAAGAAGTGAACTATTAACAGTGGCTATACCTTCAGAGACTTAAAAAATCTTACAGTGTGCATACACTGCTTCTTTAAATAAATTAAAATTTTATAATACGTTTTTTGGCATTGTTCAATATTCTAGTGTGGTTTTTTTATTAACTATTCACCAGCTATGTGGTTTCCAAATTTTCATTGCTAAATAAATTGCTGCAATTAATATCTTTGAACAAAAATCTTTGACTGCAAATTTAAGTATTTGTTTAGGATAATCCCTAGAAATAAAATTATTTGACTAGAGGATTTAAACTCTTAGGCTCTGGATATATATTGCCAAATTGTCCTCTAGAAGGATGTAACAATGCACACTTCTACTGACAATATTAAAAAGTATTTATTTCCTCCACGGTTGTACCCAAATTGGGCATTTTTATTGGTTTAAAAACATATACATTTTAAAAGGTAATATTATCTTTTATTTTGCATTTCTTCAATGCTATCAGTGAAGCTGGCTCTTTTTCTTGTTTACTGGCCACTTTTACCTTTTCTTTTTTGAATTTTTTTATTCACATCATTTGTTCATCATGGTGTTATTTTCCTCAGAGCTTCTAGGTACTTGAAATATTTCCATGTGAAATTTTTACTTGTCTCCCTTCATTTTCTCCCTTGTGGCATTACTGTCTTCACTCTTGTGGACACTCTTGCCCTCACTTTGGTGTAAGGTTATTCCTATTTCTTCTTAAACATAATTTTTGAAAGGAAATTTACAGAGGTTTGTAGCATGAAGAAATCTCTTCAGGCAGGTTCTTTGAGGTAGCTAAGCTCTTCTTAGCCTCCATGGATGGCCATTGTCTCTGAAAGAAATCTGGTAACATTCCTTTTGCCTACACTATCAGGAGTTCTCCATGTTCTTTCAGCCCAAGGTCGTACGGACCAGCAGCCGATCTAGGTAGAGAGGCTAGGACTCTTTACCTACTGTCGTTATAGAAGCCAGGGCATCTCTTCAGAAGCTGATCTGCCTTTTTGACTTGGCTTTCAGTTGATTCACTTCTATCATAATTACATGTTTCCTCTTTCCAGAGCTCAACAGAGCTTGATATCAGAGGAGGAGAAATTACTATTTGCATCACTTCTATTTCTTCTTTAAAACTATATTTTATTTTTTAAATCAGGTTCTCCCTGATCCTCTGCTCTTGTTGCGGCTAATCTTTTTAAATATATCAAATAGAAAACAACCAAACAAACACTTTCTGGAATGCTTGAGTCTCTTCATGTCTCTTCTGAGAAAGTCCAGGATCAGCTATTTTATGACTACATTATGGGGCCTAGACTGCAGGGATACTTAGAGCATCCACGCTGAGCTAGAAATGATACAGAATAGGATAAAATCCAGTAATTGAGTTGGTCATGAAAACAGGCAAGAGTACAGTTTAGGATTGTAGTTTGGAAACTTTTTTCTTTCTCTCCCTCTCTCTCTCTCTCTAAGTAGCAGAACCTTTCTTACCAACACAATCTCGAGTGCCCTTCCTCCCAACCCAGATAAAATATTGATATGAACTAATCTGGTCAGTTAAAGGGAGAGGCAATATAGTTTTACTTGGGCCCACATCTCCTGGACTTCCCTGGAAGTCACTGGCAGCTTTGCAAGATAATCACTGCTTCAGAGACCTGCGTCTCCCTGCTCTAAGGCTTTGTCTAACCACAGGGGCGTAACTGTTCCGAGGAAAGGGAAGCTGGAAGTGCCCCCAGGAGCAGCTCTCAACCAATGAGGCATCGGAGTTGGAGTTGGTGGAAAAACATGACCACTTCCTCATCCCTCGATGGAACCATTTTGAGGTATGTTCCATAACATTCTACCAGAGTGCTCTCTGAAACTGAACCCCAATTGCCTACAGCCTGTTCCGTCTTCCCTGTCTCACTTCCCCATTCCTTTTCCTGCTGCCTAGGATCACCTCCTAAATAAGCTATTTGTACCTAAATTAGGAACCCAATTCATATAACTTGTACCTAATAGGAATACAATTAAGAAAACAGTGAGATGATACAAAGTCTGCACATCAGTTGGATAGCATAGACCTCTACTGGTAAATATGGCAGTCACTAGCTATGTGCAGCTATTAAAAATTAAATATAAATTAATTAAAATTAAAAATTTAGGGGCTTCCCTGGTGGCACAGTGGTTGAGAGTCCGCCTGCCGATGCAGGGGACACGGGTTCGTGCCCCGGTCCGGGAGGATCCCACATGCCACGGAGCGGCTGGGCCCGTGAGCCATGGCCGCTGGGCCTGCGCGTCCGGAGCCTGTGCTCCGCAATGTGAGAGGCCACAGCAGTGAGACGCCCGCGTACCGCAAAAAAAAAAATTATTTTCTTAGTTTCACCAGCCACATTGCAAGTGCTCAGTAGCCATACACGGCTGATGGCTATGGTATCAGACAGCACAGTTATGGAACTTTTCCATCATTGCAAAAAGATCCATTAGATAGTGCTGGTGTAGATTCAATCCCAGATGATTGAGATTGGCCTCTTCCTAGTCATTACTTCAGGCAACTTACTCTCTGCTGTGAGACTCAGTTTGCACATCTGTAAAATACAGCTGTGGTGGGGATTAAGTAAGATAATTTCTGTAAAGCTTGGAGAAAGCACATACATGTTCAATAAATGTAGGGGAAGGAGAGAGAGGTAAGGGCGAGATGGATCTTGAAGGCATCTAAGAACTCTGAGGAACAGTGAACAAAACCACTAGTGTAGTGTGTGATCCTGGGCAGGTTATTTCCCTTCATGGGACTCAACTTCCATTCTTGTTAGGAGGTACTGGCAGATTTCTAGACATTATTGAATCTTTGAATTTTCTTATTAGGGTGATTTTTGCACTGGTTTCATCTTCACTTAGTTATCTGTTTAGTCAATGTCAGTTGAATACCGCCTGTCTTCCAGGCACTGTACTGGGTGCAGGGTCATAAGAGCAAAGAAGGCACAGTCCCTGTCACTGCAGATTTTTAAATCTTAAAGAAAGAAGCAGACAAGAAACTAATGGGGTAATTGCCTAATGATAACCACTGAGATGATCCCCAGCCTTGTCTTCAGAGAAGCTTCCTGAAGAGGGTGGTGACTGAAACCCTCTCTAGGGAAGAGAGAGCCCGAGTCCAGTGAACAACAGGGAAGAGTTGTTTCCATCAGAGGGAACAGCATGAAACCTTCCTTTGGAGCCTCATTCCATACTCCTTCTTCTCATGTACTAAGATTTTGGAGGGGTAGGGAAAGGTTAAAAAACATACTACAAGTGGGGTAAGAAATGGAAAAGAAAATGAGAGAGAAAGAGAGGAATTAGATGATTTCTGTCATTTTCCTCTAGCTTTCTCAAAGTCCCACCTTTTGGGTCAGTGCTTCTCCAGTCATAGACAATGGATCACCAACAATAAAGATGGTGGGGTGGAAGAGGTACTTATAAAAATGCAGATCTCTGGGTCCCAAGACAGACTGAATCAGAACCTTTGGAGAATATGGCCCCAAAGACATTAAAACAAAACAGAAACCTCTTAAAGGAATTCTACTGGGGCTTCCCTGGTGGCGCAGTGGTTAAGAATCCGCCAGCCAATGCAGGGGACACGGGTTCAAGCCCTGGTCTGGGAGGATCCCACATGCTGCAAAGCAACTAAGCCCGTGTGCCACAACTGCTGAGCCTGCGCTCTAGAGCCCACGAGCCACAACTACTGAGCCTGCGAGCCACATCTACTGAAGCCCGTGTGCCCAGAGCCCGTGCTCCACAAACAATGAGAAGCCCGCGCGCTGCAACAAAGAGTAGGTGCACAGCAAGGAAGACCCAATGCAGCCAAAAATAAATAAATTTTTTTTAAAAAAAGGAATTCTATTAAAAACCATTGCTGTGACTGCTTACTTCCTAATGAAGCAGGGCATTTGAAATGGAATGCCTTTAATTTTTATTTTGGTATTTAATTAGTTAATTAATTAATTAATTATTTTTTGGGCTGCTTTGGGTCTTCGTTGCTGTGCACGGGTTTTCTCTAGTTTCAGTGAGTGGGGGCTACTCTTTGTTGTGGTGCATGGGCTTCTCATTGCAGTGGCTTCTCTTGTTGCGGAGCACGGGCTCTAGGCGTCCAGGCTTCAGTAGTTGTGGCACATGGGCTCAATAGTTGTGGCTCATGGGCTCTAGAGCACAGGCTCGGTAGTTGTGGTGCATGGGCTTACTTGCTCCACAGCATGTGGGATCTTCCCAGACCGGGGGTCGAACCTGTGTCCCCTGCATTGGCAGGAGGATTCTTAACCACTGTGCCACCAGGGAAGTCCCTATTTTGGTATTTAAATGAAGGATGTCTTAATAATATTGAAAGTGCTAAATTCCACGGCTTTCGATTGCAGTGGGAAAACAGGTTTCTTTTTGAAGGGAATTCCTTTCCCACAATCTGGTACCATTTTTCTCTTTCAGTCCATGCTTCTCCACTGTCCTTTGTGTAAATGTTCTTCACTCCACTTTTACCATCTTCTTTATCCATTTCTAAATTTCTCGACCAATAGAATGTCATCGCCTTTGTTTCTATCCTTAACTCTCGTTCTCCACTTATAGTCTTCCAGCTGACCTTGTCCCTGAATGTTCCTTCTCCTGGTTTCTGATGTTCCTTACTCTCACTTCTTTTTTATCTTGACTTTGACCTGTTACTATGGCTCTACCTTCCCTCCCCCAGATCCTCTCCAGGATATAGTGAGAATTTCTCTTGAGCTCATTGTGGTTTTGTCAGAGGAGACACTTTTAGTTTCAGATCCCTTTTCTTCTGTGCACCTTATAATTTAAATAAGCTGCTGAAAAATGTCATCAGAATTAATCATTTTAATGCATTATTGAAGAGGGAAAAAATAACTGGAGCACAATGGAACTTCTTTCTGTGCCATTGGCAAATAACACAGTTGAAGCATTGGTTAAAATGGCTGTCACAAACAGCAACAGAGGTATTATCAGTGTACATAATGAAAGCCCAAAGTTTCTTTGCCTGTAAATTCAAGAAATCTGTTATCCATTAAAGAAGAAATAACCAGACAAAATCCACAAATGCCCTTTGTTTCATCATCTTAATAGTGATTTTCATTCCTGACAGGGAGTAGCATGAATTCAAATATGTTATCCATGAAAATTAGGATTGTTTTGTAAAAAATTCTATTCATTTCTACTGGTTACAATGAGTCTGTATTTGTCAAATGGTTTTTATTCTTAAATGAAAAGGTAATGATAAACAACCACTGGAACTGCTAAATTCATGATCCCTGTGCTAGGTTTCCTGACATGCCTCTTTGGCAAATTTGGGCCCAGGGAGTAATCAGTGTGGATATGAAAACGAGCACATTATTTCACTGTTAACAGGCACTGCTAAAATGAAAGAGAAGGTGTGTGGGTCTATTGATGTTTTTATTTTCTTTCCTGGAACAATTAACTCAATAAGAAATAGTGTAGGCAGGTTGTTCTAAATCCAAAGTTTGATGAAGGAGTTTTGGAACTTAATATTTCCAGTGTACGCAAAGTTTATGAGAAGTGCTATATTGTTAATTCCTAGTTCTAATAAGATGCTGTCATACTTGGCCTTCATTTTACTAAGGGGGAAACAGGCTCACTGATGTAAATGGTAAAGAAACAAACATGAAAAAGGATTTCTTAGTCAAGCAAAGAAAGCCTAATGGCTATCAGCCACTGGGATCTCCAGTGCTTGACAATGCACTTGTAATGGGGAAGAACCCTTTGCATTCTATTACAAGTTAATCACTAAACGGATGTTGCCTATAAGCTTAAATTATACATAATGGCCCATCTCTGGGAACCCTGCCTAGTAGGTAATGAGCATTAAGCTAAAATACCTTTGTTTAGCTCACAGGGAACATCTTGATCAGGCCCACCCGTGAATGACTGCTGGGAGGAAGAAATTAACGCATCCCCTCCCAGAGGCTGACAGGAACCAGGAAATGTTTGACTTTACTCCCTCCCCTTTTAGTATAAAAAAAAGCCTGAATTCTAACTCAGGCAAGATGGGTTCTTTGGGGCACGAGTCCACCATCTTCTCAGTTTGCTGGTTTTCTGAATAAAGTCACTATTCCTTGCTCCAGCAACTTGTCTCTCGATTTATTGGCCTGTTGTACAGCAAGTAGTACGAGCTTGGACTCAGTAACACACTGGCAAAATACATACTATTATAATCCCCCTTTCACAGATAAAGGATTGAGGCTGCGGAATAACTGGCCCAAGCTCAGAGTTATTAAATCACAGAGTCAAGACCTGAACTCAGTTTGTCTGGTATCTACCTCTGTGCTTCAATCTGATCCCAGACAGTACAGAATGCTTTGGTAGTGGTATTGCCTATGGCCACAGTTACTACTCAAGCAGTTCACAATTGCAATACGGATAAAGAAAAAGCATAGAATCACTGTTTATTCACCCTTAGCCAATGCTTCTACATGTCGGGGCTGACCTAGACCCCTGGTAGAAGACAGGTCTTATACCCATGTGTCAAGACTCTCTGAGAGCAGCATTTAGTCATCACCTCTGTCTACGAATCACAGGATTTTCATTCTACATTTAGGAACCCAGTGGAAGAAGGCAGAGTAACTTGTCTCTTGATTCACTGGGAAACCTCTTGAGAGTTTACCGCTATGGTTTGGTTTGTCTGCTTTTTTTTATTTTTTATTTTTTTTAGTTCTCAAACTAAATAACTCCTTGAGAAGATTATTTAAAATGCAGATGTCAGACTCCATCCTAAGTGATTCTGATTCAGTAGGTCTAGAGTGGAGCCCAGGAATCAGTATTTGCGAAGTTCTAAAAATGTAAAGGTTCCCTGACCCCTATCCTCCACCCTCTTCCTGGAGACAACTTTACACTCTTTTAATACTTTCATCTGGCACATACACGTCTCTACTGTTAGTCAGTGCTATCAAGATAAGTTACAAAGTGTCAGGGGCCTTATGACCCATACCTCAGATTGGCTCTGGTGTTTCACATTAGCTATCAAATATTTATTAAGAATATATCAGAGGAAGAAACACAACATTTACTGAGACCTTGCTATGTGCAAGGTCTTTACATACAACATCTCACTGAATACTTACTATCACTGTATGACCTAGGTAGTTCCTCAGGTCACAGATTCACAGAAGGCAGAGGTGAGATTTGAATCCAATCCAGTTTCACTGAAAACCCAGTGCTTATCTCAGCAAAGCACAGTGCAGAACTCTTTGGTGGATCCTTGACCTCAAAGAGCTTCCTATTTGGGAAAAAAGGGTAGAAAATAGCGAGAAGTCTTAGGAGGAACTCAATAAGTGTGAGCCATCCTACGTCTGTTTATTTCACACTTTCTCTAATCCTGGTCCAGTGCTAAGCACTGGAGATACCATTCGAAGGTCCTTCTGCTCCATCTCCCCCAACCCCTTGGCTGCAGAGATGGCAGAATTAGAGAATGTGGATGAAGACACTGAGGAATTGCTGATGCAGGACTTGGGCCCCAAAGCTGAGGAATAGGCTGTCTTCCAATTGAAACAGGAAAACTCATATGATGCTACCCAGCCCAGAGATTC
Organism: Delphinus delphis; assembly: GCF_949987515.2. NCBI lineage: Eukaryota > Metazoa > Chordata > Mammalia > Artiodactyla > Delphinidae > Delphinus > Delphinus delphis. Next base: position 81,615,987 of record NC_082692.2, on the reverse strand, counting down.
ACTAGTAGATAATGAACCAATCAAAGATTGCCACATGTACATGAATGGTAATGAGAAAGACTCTGCCCATTCCACTTCCAAAAATCCTGCCCTAATAGAAAAAAATCCCATCCTAACAGAACACTCATCAAAGACTGTCTAAGGAGGCTCTCCTTTCTCTTTATGAAATGCAGTCTTCTTTTCAAACCCTTTCAGGTCTCTGCTGGAAGGAAAGTGATAGTAGCCAACTCCCTTGCCATAGTACTGTCTGAATAAACCACCTTTGATTAATTCTACAGGAGGTCTGCTTCCTTCTGACAACATGTTCAAAGCTCTCACCAAGCTTAAACATTCAGTCTGTAAACATTAGTGAATCTTTGCTCCATCCTGGCTAGATGGCAGACCCAGTATAAGTAATGATAGATGAGGTGGGAACTCAGATCCCCTCATGTCAAGAGAAGGGTGTGGTCAGATTTCAGCTTTGGGGTCTGGTCCCAGGCTGTGACCCTGGGCAAGTTACACAGTGTTTCTGTAGTACAGTTCCCCCTCTGGTAAAATGGGAATAACATCATCACCCCTTACAGGGTTCCTGTGAGGATTAAATGACCCATATTCAGAGGCAGCTGAGTACATGTAAAAGGAATGAGCATAGGCTTGGCACTGAATAAAAAGGGACGCATGAGTCCATATTGATACAAGTGAATACAAGGATAAATAAACGTGGGAGATGGTAAAGCTCTTCTCAGAGTAGAATGTAAACTAAAAAATGTAGAAAGGAATGGAATTAGACAATCATGATTTTGCAACCATTACAGTAATAACTGATTCAAGAAATAATCAACAATGGATGCTAAATCTAGCCAGTAAACTTGTGATTAAGAATGGGCTATAAAGCTATGTATCTATATCTATGAAAAATGGGGAATGAGGCAAAATATAAATAAGTGGTAAATCTGGGTAAAGGATATTTCGGAGTTGGGGGTAATGTTCTTGCAACTTTTCTGTAGATTTGTTTTGTCAAAATAAAAATTAAAAAAATATTAAAAGCAGAAAAAGTAAAAAGGGAAGTAAAGCAGAAACAGTTTCCTAGTTCTGTTACATTGTACATTTTCTCATGATCATAGGCTCAAGAACAGAGTAAGGTTAAAAAAAATTCTAAAATGGTACTTAATAGGGTGGGAAGAAGAGAGCATGGGTTTGAACCATTTTTAATCCTTATCAGATCTCTGACCTTCAACAAGTTAGGTAACCTCTCTGTGCCTCAGTTTTCTCTTCTGCAAAACGGGGATTTATACATTGGTACCTACTGGAAAGGTTGCTATAAAGACTAAATTAGTTCATAATTTGTAACGTGGCTGGCACATATTAAGCTTATTTGCTATAGTAATTTTATTACATATACAGTGCTTAGAGTCACGTAAACTCCGAATAAACGCTTGCTCTTGTTCTGCTGATTACTGGCTTAAAGTGCTTCAATTGCTTTGCCTTAACCTTCGGTAAAAGATAAAAAATTCTTACTCAGGTGTAGAGGGGATCCACCGACCTCATCAGACCCACTTGCTTCTCCCGTAGTCCCTCAAGGCTCAGCTCAAATATCGTTTCCCTAGGCGAGCCTCTGGGGCCCAAGGACCAGACCAGAGGCCTCCCTTACTTGGCGTCAGCTCCGTGGGCCGGTCCTCAGAGCACTCACGGCACCGGCCAAAGTCCACTGGCCTGTCGCCCTAGCGTAGTTTAAGCCCCACGACCGTAGGGCTCGGGATGTGTTTTTGCTCGCATGGTGAGCCGGGGTAGCACGGTGAGGAGGCCACGGGGCCTCTGAAGGCTGAAAGTGAACTTGGGGCCGAGGTGGGAGTCGCGGTGGGGGACGCAGGGCTATAGAAGGTGGCCCCTCAGGGGCGCTGCGACGTCCCGGGGGTAGCAGGCGGGCCCGGGCGGAGGGGGCGGTGCGGGAGGGGCGGCCGGGCCCCGCCCCCGCCCCGCCCCTCCCTTCCCTTTCCCGCCCTCGCCGCGCCCTGCCTGGTTTGCCGCGGCCCGCCTGGCTCTTCGCGCAAGTTTTCTGGTTAAGATGGCGGCCCCTGTGGTGGCGCAGGCCTGGAAACTACTGAGAGACCTGGCGCTCCGGTCCCCGCTCCTGGCGGCCAGGTCCCAGGTGAGCGGGCCTCTTGGTGGGAGCCTGGAGCAGCCAGTGATACCTTCCTGTCCTTGTCTGTCCATCTCCTCCTGGCCCCGGTGCGCGGCCGCTAGGGCGCCGCACCTGTGGAGGGGACGCGCGGTGCTGCGCCCGGGGGCGCACGAGAGACCCCAGCATCCCCCCACCCCCACCCCGCTTCAGGTGTCGGGGGTCCCAGGCGGAGCGGGGAATGACAGTCCGGGCCACCCCGGAGTGAGAGCCACCCAGCTCTCAGTTGTCGCTGACGTGGGTTACCCTAGCGCTGCGGGGGGCGCCTGGCCCTGTACCAGGCGCTGCAGGCATGTTAAGGAAAAGTCCCTGGGACTGGGTTTTGGAGTCCTGAGGTGTTATTATGTCGACAGAAAAAAAATGCACAGCCTGAAAGTTGGGAAATATATTTTATTGGAGGCATTATTGAGGGTTGTATCCTGGGGAAGTTTCTGGATAGCTCTGAGGAACTGTTCCAAAGAGGTAAGGGAGGAGCCAGGATATATGGGAGTTTTGGCTGAAAAAAAAAACAAAAAAAAAAAACTTGTAGTGGAACATCAAAAGATTAGGGCTAGTCACAAAAATCAGATATGTCAAGGTAGTGATTTTAATGCTTTGCTCAATTTGGGAAGGTGTAAGAGTCTGGGCTTTATTGAAGTTATTCCTTTGATTTGCATCTTAACTCTCTAGGGCCTGTATCCTGTTTTTCTGCATCCTGAATTCCCCTCAGGATGCACTGTCTCCGGTGGCTGCAGTGACTGCTGACTTGATGGCAAGCAACATTCTTGTTTACTAAAATGGCAGGCAACATTTGTTTGTCCTCAGCTACCTGCTTTGCCAGTGCTGCTTCCGAACCGTCTCTCTCTTGAGCCTGTTTGTTAGGGCACATGATGAAGGTGCCTAGAAACCCAACCCAGCCTTGCTGGTTTAGTAACTCACCTCCTGGAGTGAGCTCTCTGCAGGCTGCCTGCTTTTGCAGACTTGGGGGGGGGTGGGTAGTGGTGCTTGAGTTGGTGAAATGAGGGAGTCATGGAGAAAGATGGGAAACGCTCTCCCTCAATTCAGTGAGCAATCAGTCCCAGCACTAAAACACATCAGAGCATTGGCCCTGTCCTCTTTCTCCTTGTTTCAAGAGAATAAAAACCTAGGAGGGCCAGTGGTGGATGCTGAATAGCTATTAGAACTTGGCTTCCTGTAGATTTGATCAATACCTTCTGCAGGTGTCAAGAGTCACAGTAATCAAAAGGTCTTTGGGGAGTTATGAGTTGGTGATGACTCGTGGACAAGTGATCAACCACTGGACTTCTTATTCTCCATGAGTAATATCGCCCCTCTTTTAAAGAAAGGATGGTGTGGGGCTCATCCACAGCAGAGCATCGTCCTTGTCCGTTTTCCCATCTTTAATTGATGGGAGACAAATGATCACTCCTGCAGTTTTAACTAGGATATGCATAGTATATATTTTTTAAAAATTGAAAGATAGCTACTAATGATTTTTTGAGTTACTCTAAGCTTTGGTTAATTATGACATCTGAAAGGTTTTTTTTTTTTTTTCCTTCTTTCATTTCCTGACTTCTCATTTGTCTGTTTTTGTTAATGTAAATTTAAAAGGTGCTAATAACTTATTACTGTAATATCTTTAATAGGCACTTGACAGTATGGTGGGATAGCAAAAGGAATGGTGGTTTTGTCTAATTAAAATAACTAATAACTGTTGTAATAGAGTAAGGAGAATACCTCCAGGTGATCAAGTTCTATTCATTATTTAAGTGTTAGAAAAAAACAAGAACTGTGGTGCTAACTATGAGAGTAGACTTGAATTGATGGGAAACATGGTGCCTAAGGCAGTGAAAACTCAAGCAAAGGAAATAATTGTGCCGAGAAATCCAACTGTTTAGCTGAAGTATGATAGGGCTTCTTGCCTTACCAACAAATGGGAGTCTGAACACAACACTGTAGAGAATCTGAGTGGGTGATTTGGTTTGGCAAGAAGACTGGGTAAAAGGATCTCCTACCTCACTGCATCTAGTAACTTTGATTTACATTCTTGTGGATGGCGTATTGTCCTGTGAACATAAGCTTAGGAAATGAGTTTTGTTTTTTTTTAAGTCAGGAATAGTACACAGTGTTCAAGAACTGGAAATGGGTGTTAGCAAGCATCAGATCCAACTAGCTTATTTCACAGGTAGAAAAATTGAGCACTAAAGTTAAAGGACTTGTTCAAGGTTATAAAGAGAGTTTGTGGCAGAACTGATTACAGATTAAAGGTTTACTTTTCAGTTTCCATTATACCAGGCTGTGGTGTAAATTTCCTCATGAAAATAAGTTATATCAGCATGTAAGTTACTCTGCATAGCATAAAGTTACTATGTAACATCCAAGTCACCAACACTACTGACACATTTTAATTTTTTCTTTATAAACATCTTAGAATTGGCAATAAAAGTAGGTGAGTATTGTTTGTGATTTGTAAGGAACCCTTTTCATATTCTTGAATGCTTCTTTGTATCTGCTCCACCTACCTCTGCATGTATGTTGTGCCTACCTACTCCCTTGCCCATGGCAGACATTACAGTTGAATATGACCCTCTTTTTCTTGGAAACTTAAGAATGCTCACCAAGCGTCTCAGAAATCTCTTGCTACTCTTCTTGGCTCAGACCTTCTTTGTACCAGGCCTTATGCAAAATTCTTGTGTGTACAGAGATAAATGACCCAGTTTCTGCTGTGAGAAGTAACTTTAACCACTCTCACAGAGGTGCCAAAGAATGGCACTTTATGTACCCCCTCCTCGATGTTAAATTTAACATTTGACACATACTCCTGATGCTAAATGTCATTGACATTTTTTATTTCTTCTGCTGTTGGCTTCTCTGTTTTGACTTTCAATTGATGTTATGTCCTTAAAGGGCCACCCTTTTGCCATTTCTTATTTTACATATATTTCTCTATTCAATTTATACCTAGAACAAGACTCTATAGGTACTGATATTTGGGGATAGTAAACAAGGCAGGCAGAGATCTTGGCCACATGATACTATATTTTAATGGGGGTGGGGAAGGGCTAGACTGTACATACATAAACAATAATGAAAATGATTTCAGCCAGTGACAAATGCTATGAAGAAAATAAAACAAGGTCATGGGCTGGAGAATGAATAGCTTAGCCAAGATGGTGGGTCATAGATTAGGTGATCCAGGAAAACCAATTCGACATTGCATTGTAACACGTAATAAAAATATACATATTATAAGTGAACAGCTTGATGAGTTTGCACAAACTGAACATGCCCAGGAGATCAGATCCATATCAAGAAATTAATCTTTTAGCAGCAACCCAGAGGGCCCCCTGGTGCTCCTTCCCATCACTACTCCCACCCAGAAAAGGGTAGCCAGTCCCCTGAATTACACCACCATACACTGGTTTAGTTCCTTTTTGTACTTTATGTAAATGGAATTATACAATGTATTATATGAGTGCATACTCACATAATCAACATTATGTTTGTGAGATCCTGGAGGTGACTTTTTGACATTTGAACTGAGACCTGATTAATGAAAAGTAGCCAGCCAGGTGACACTCGGGAAGAGAGGACAGCAAGTGCAAAGGCCCTGAGGTGGGACCTGAACTCAACATATCCAGACAGTTAAAGAGGTGGAAAGTGACAGTACTAGTCATGGTCTGAGAGGTAGGCAGGGGCTGGATCAAGTGGGGACTTGTAGGGTCTGATAAAGACTTTTTAAAAGCTTAGAGTGCTTTGCCCAAAGTTACTCAGCTAGTAAAAAATAGCTGAATCCCAGTCCGGCTGCCAAAGACCAGGCATGTAATTACTGTACAGTGCACTCCCTGTTATAGGTAGCACAATACAGCAAGGCACAGCCATGTTGGGCACAGAGATGAGCCTGTTACATTAGTTATGTCTTAGGGGAAGTCTTGGCTGAGGGCACTGAAGTTAAATGGTTAGTGATAATCTGATCGTGGTATTTTGCCTTTTAGTGCATTTCCCCTCTCATAATGGCTGGGTGAAGTTAACAAAGCTGTTCTGTTGTAGGTGAAGCAAAGACATTGTGGGAAACACTGCCCCTCAGGCCCCTAGTTGTAGAATCCTTGTTTTGTGGTTCTCTACAAAGCCCAGAGCTTCTGTCCAGGAACTCAGGGAGGAATGTGTATTGTTGAAGGAAACCAAAACCCTGTCCCTGCTGTTGTGTATCTCAGAATAGATGACTCCAGCTTAATTTTCTGTTCTTTCCAGAAGTGAGAGGAGAAAGATGGATGCCTGGCTTTTAGAAGTGAAGGACTGAAGCTTACGTGCAAGTTTCTGTCAGCTAACTATGGCTGTGGAGGCTGCATTGGAAGTTGTGACTCACCTTTATCTGCCTTCTTGCCTAGAAGAATAAATATCTGACTCTTTTCTTTTATAAATGAAGTGCACTTGCAATTTCTGCTGTCAGAAAAGGAAATTCATCTCAAATAATTTAGTTGCTAAACTACTGACTTCTGTGTGGGGAAGACCTGTAAATGATAGCTCTTGTCCCAAATTGGTTTTGTTTACTGTAAATGAAACACTTCTTTCATGGATGAGTACACAGACCCATAGTAGTGAGACTTTTGCTGCACTTGTATCCTGGTCCAATTCTGTAAGCACAACACCCAGAAACTCACTGACATATCTCGTATTTTGGGGAGGAAAAGAAATTACATATGCAACTTCAGATCATTTGTCTTTCAACTCTTTTTACTATTCACTCAATCTGGAATTGTCCTTTGCTACCTGTGCACCCATCATTTTCTGTTACTTGATGAAAACGTTTTGTCTGAAGAACTTGAGAGATTTCTACACGTTTGAGCAAGTGGTAACGTCAGTATACTAATGAAATTTGGGGAAATGACACTAGAATTAGTCTGGTAAAGAAGATGCAGGGGAAGGCATGCCGGGTGGAGTGGACTGTGGGCAAAGGCAGAGGGGAGAGAGAAGATGGGGAGATTAGAGGAGTCATTGGGAACAGTTTGGTATGGAGGAGAGGCAGGTGAGTAACAGAAGTGAAGAGCTAGTGGCGATCTTCTTGGCAAATGAGGAAGGAAAGAAGAGCTGTAGAAAGCCCACAATTTGGCATGGTATAGAACTAGATAACTGAACATCAAGCACATATTGTTCACTTAGTAAATATTTTCTCAGTGCTTAGTCTTTGCCCAGTGCTATTTGTTGGAAGCTCCTTGAAGGCAGAGACTATATTGATTAATTCTTCACTGTAAATCTAGTGCTTTAGAGAATGCTGGGCATATAGATACCTTTAATAAGTGAGTTCTATGAGTGAGTGAATGCAGGGAAGATACACAGTCCCACCCTCAGGGGGCTCATAGTCTAGTGGCAAAATTGGCGGGTAAACCAGAAATTATGCAGTAGCATCGCGAGATCAGTAGAGCTATGTGCTTAGTCTTCTGTGACACTGCATGGTCTTGCATGGGGCACTTGCTGTTTCCCAGTCTGAAACATTGTTCCTTCTGATCTCAGGCCTTGTTCTATCCCATCATTCAGCTTTCTGATTCAAAGTGGTCTTCCCACAGGGCGTTCCCTAATTATCTTATCTGACTCACTTTCTCCCCAGAGATTATTTTCTGCCCCTTGCCTGCATTTTAACACTTTACCTGGTGGTTTATTAGGTGTTTTTTGTTTGTTTGTTTTATTCTCTGTCTGACTTCCTTCCCCACAAATGTAAGAATGTAAGCTCTATGAGGGCAAAGATTTTTCTTATGCACTGCTATTTCCCCAGCCTGCCTGACCAGGTATTCAGTAAGCTTTTGTGGTCTAAATGAATGCGTGGGGTACACAGAGAAATGAGAGGCAGGTAAGTAACAGAGATGAGGGTTGATGCAGATAATTTAGGCAAATGGGGAAGGAAACGGCTATAGAAAGTCTCGTTGTGAAAGGACTTTCAAAATAATAGGACTGTGCATTTCATATGTGACAGACTGTGCAAAGTGATGTCTGCACATTATTTCCTTAACCCTTACAATGTTACTGCAGGGGAGATTGTACTGTCTTCATGTTACAAATAACAGAACAGAGGCATAGAAGGGTCATACTAAATAACCTGCTTAAAATCACAGGGCCAGGGAGTCACCTGCCTCATGCTGATAAGTTACTTATGCTGTTAAAACATTAAGTTACATTGCCAAAGGGTCCTTTTTGAGCTGAACTATCCCGTTATGCTGATTGCTGACCTTTCCCCCTTTCTTTGTCCCTGAGTAATGGGCAGCTTGGTCTTTGCACTTATGCCGACTTAGGTGGACTAATCAACACTGCATGATTGTCCTCTTATCTGACTCTTATCAGGCTCTTATCTGACTCCCTCCTTCTCTGGCTCCAGGGTCTGGGAAACAGTGAGGAGAAAAGGGTATGGTTCTGTGTTCAAATAGGACTAAGTTCAAATTCTGGGTCTGCCAGGTTCTTGCTCTACTAATTACTGAACTTGACTGAACCTCAATTTATTGTTCTCTGAAAGGAGATAATTCTTACAGATAGTTACAAAGATTAAATAAGATGATATGCATGATGTCTGACATTATGGTTAGATAGTAGGCTCAGAGAGATTATTTCTCTTGCAGTAAATTTGAAGCTACATTTACTTGAATTTTTTTTGTTTTGGCTTCATCAAGCCAGAATAGTTTTCCTTTCCCAGATTTGATAAGCATTTAGTGTTTGCTGCCATGTCAGGGTTAGGTGCTGGCTTGGTGTTTCCAAATGGTTTATTTCACTTAATCCTGCATCAACGATGTGAAACAGAGGTGATTATTCTCAGTTTACATCTAGGGAACTTGAGGCTCAGAGAGTTCAAGCCCTGTCTCCTGGGCCCCAGTTATCTTCATTATTCCACAGGTGGGGTGAAGGTCTGGTGAGGCCTGAGGTGGCAGTGGGGAGGGTTGTGTGGGGAACTCAGTTGCACCATCCTGGGTGTTGCTTGTTCCAGAAATGTTTGCACATCTTGGTGTTGACTTAGTAGCTATGGCTTCTGGACCACTTATGCATCAAAAGTTTGAGGTGGGGGGACGCCCAAACACTAGACTGTAGTCATAACATGTACGCAAGGGCAACTGGCACATGCCCTTCACTGTCTGCCCTGTGCACAGGACTGCCTTCAGCGTTTCAGGAATGCTGGAGAAATTGTGAAATTGCATTTCCTTTGGAGGTTGAGTTTTGGGGGATGGTGATAGAGGGTGGAGTTTCCTGGTATTTTGAGTTCAGACTTTGGTCAGTGTGCTGATTACGTGGCCAGCTTTTGCCCCTTTCTAGAAATGATTCCAAAAGAATAGCACGTGGATACTAGTCACAAAAGCATAGATTTCTAACACTTACCTCTAACATTTACTTTTATTTTAAAATTAGAGGGGTTTGATGTAGTGTTTTGAGTCGATACTGGAGACATGGCAAAGCTTAAGGAATAGGTCTGAGTTTGGGTCCTATGAGTGGGGTTGGGATGGGAGTCTGGCATCTCTTTTTCTACCCCTATCCATTTCTCCATGTCCTTACCCTATTTCCATTTCTAGGCTGTCTTAGTCCCAGGGTTGTGACTTGAGGACCCTGAGGAATTTCAGGAGGGCTGCTTTGTGGAGTTAGAGGTGGGGGAGCAGTGAGAGATGAGGCTGGAGACATATGCAGGGGCAAAATTTTGCTGATCTTGTGAGTCTGGTAATGGAGTCAAGGTTGGTTATTGAGGGCAGTGGGGAGCCATTGAAGGGTTTTAATAGGGGCTAATTTAAAAAAAAAATTAAATTTTATTTTTTGGATGTGTTAGGTCTTCGTTGCTGTGTGTGGGCTTCTCATTGCAGTGGCTTCTCGTTGCAGAGCACAGGCTCTAGGTGCGCAGGCTTTAGTAGTTGTGGCACGTGGGCTCAGTAGTAGTTGTGGGCTCAGTAGTTGTGGCTCAGTAGTGGGCTCAGTAGTTGTGGTTCTAAAGCACAGCCTCAGTAGTTGTGGCGCACGGGCTTAGTGGCTCCATGGCATGTGGGATCTTCCCAGACCAGGGTTTGAACCCGTGTCCCCTGCATTGGCAGGCGGATTCTTAACCACTGTGCCACCAGGGAAGCCCCTATTGAAGGGTTTTAGACAGAGGAGTGGCAGGAGCCGTTTTATGCTTCAGAGTATTCTTTCTTCATACAGTGTGGAAAGGGTTGGAGGATTAAGAATGGAAATCATTCAGGTGACTGTTGTACTAATTCAGTGCCAGTAGTAGTTATGCCACAATAATAGGCATAAACCAGGACTGAAATCACACTGCTTGGGTTTAAATCTTGCCCTCAGTACTGGTTATCTTTGTGATGTGTGACAATTACTTATATATTTTATTACAAGACTCACTTTTTTTCTTTTTCACATTTCAACATCTCTGAAAACTGCATATGTTTGTACACTTGTGTCACAGATTGAGTGACAGTTTTTTTTTTCTCCAGTGGTACATGAAGTGGAAGATGGGGGTTTGGATCAAAATCAGGGTGACCACATAATTTTTTGCCAAATCAGGATACTTTTGAGAGTGAACATGAGCACTGTGAATAATTACACCAGCAGGTATAGCAGAAACCCAGACTATGCCTGGAAAGCTGATATATGGACCTCCTAACTAAAATGGACTAAATGATGGCAGTGGGGATAGAAGAGAAAGATTGGCATTATTAAGGAAAGAAGCTGGACAGGATTCATGCTTTCCCTGCTGAGTCCCCATTGCTGGTTCTCTCCACTGCCGTATACCAAAAAGGTGATAAAAGGCTGTGTACCATCCCTGAGCAGAGAAGGTGTGAGGAGCTACCGTTGTTATAAAAGATCCCTGCTTGTCTTTGCTGTGGGACCATGTGCTCCGTCCTTGTGCCCAAGTGTTCCCTGGACATGCTGTTACGGTCGTAGAACAAGAACAGGCAACTAAAAGAAGAGAAATAGAAAGACCCATAAATATGTCAGGCTTGCAAAGTGCACGTTTCTAAACTTGAGCGCAGTGAAGAGCTTTCCAAAGCTCCAAGACTCCCTTATCCCGCGTTCACAACGTTCTGGGCCCTGGTGGAATCGTGCAGTCTGGCTTAGGTATTTCCTTTTGTGCTCTCAGTCTTATGTGGATCACGCAGTTGATTATTAAGGCTTCTTTGATTGAAAGATCTCCTTGGACTTTTCTTAAGGGGAAAAAAATGTTTTTTTTGAAAGGGACACATACTGGAACTCAAGACTAATGTTCCTTGGTGTTGGCTCCTCTGTGCCTTTTCTGTTGTGTTAACTGGTGGCTAGCTCGTGGTACCATTTCTCTATAACTTGTACCTGCCCATAACTTTGTCCATTCCTGGGCCCCCTCAAGCTTCCTAACCCTAACACATCATTCAGCTTCTGTCTCTCAGAATGTCACAGTTCTAATAACAAGAACATCTCATCAGTCTAGCTCATCCTTTTGCACTCACGTTCGGGTCACTGGCCAGCTGAAAGACTGGCTGGTTCTTTTTAAGGTGTCCACTTCCACCTCACCACCTGTGGCTGAGGTGGGGAGGTCTTGGAGAGGAGCAGCACCATGGCCCCCTGAGTAGGAGGGCTCTCAGTGCAGTGTTGGTGGGGTGGCCTGATCCATTTAGAGTTCCTTCATGAACTGCTGCTAACTTGTCCATCTTCTTTTCTCCAAGTACACATGTTCACGTTTGCTTTGTTTCCTTTTTCACATTCCCAAATTTCTGAAGATCTTCTTACTATTCACTTGGCTGGTCTTAGTTAGATTAATTTATCAGAGATTAAGGTCATGGTAGTGGGCCTTGTTTTAGACCGCTTTCTTATGATCATAACTAAAATAATTCTCAGGAGAGAATTATTAATTGGAAAAATGGGGTATCATGGGAAGTCAGCTTGTCCACCCAAATAGCCAAGTGAGTGTTTCCAAGACAAATGTAGACAATAGGCTTCATATGGCCCTGGAGTACTTCCTCAGCTTTGCTTGGAGCAATATTCTGAGTTGAAATAACCCAACTTCTCTTGGTTCACTTCCACTTTATGCTTCCCAAAGGGGATTTGTTTGGGTCCTTTTGCCACCACTCAATAAAAAACTGCCATATTGGGCAGGACTTCCTTGAAGCCACCTGCAGAGGATGCTGGCTCCCACATTAGTCCCTGGTGCAGTGAGGTGGGACTCGGAGCACAGGGTTTATTTCATTTAAACCATGAGTATGAAGACTATATTTTATCTTAAAACTGGGGCACTTTTGATAGTTGAAAGGGAGCACTGTTAATTATTATGCCAGGATAATAGGCATAAACCAGGACTGGAACCAGACTGCCTGTGTTCAAATCTTGCTTGCAACACTTAGTAGATTTGTGACCTTCTGAAAATTACTTAGGTATTTCATTGCAAGACACACTTTTTTCTTTTTCACATTTCAGCATCTCTGACATATGGATGTGTTTTACAGTTGTGTCATAGATTGATTGGCAGGTTTTTCCCAGTGGTACATTAGAGTGATGCAAAAAAGTTGTTCATTCTTAAACTTGATGAAATTTCTGTGCCTCAGTTTTCTCATCTGTAAAATGTAGGGAGCTACAGTATTCACCTCCCAGAGTTACAGTGAGGATTAACTGAGGCCATGCATATCATCTTAGCACCATGCCCTAGATGATCAGTAAATTTTAGTTACTGGTTTTGGTATTATTGTCACTAGCTTTAATAAATTGTACTTAAATCATAGTTAATTAAATCATATTACATAATATGTGATGAATCGGGAGATTGGGATTGACACGTATGCACTGATGTGTGATGTGTATAAAATGGATGACTGATGAGAAAATAAATAAATAAATAAACATAAAAAAATAAAAGGGATGTTCTCAGGAAAAAAAATTGTAGTTAAATCATAGTTAATTAAATCATTACATAATATGATTAAATCACATTTAACTTACATGTGTTGATTAAATAAAATATATTATTTAAGTAAAATAGATTAAATAAAATATCAAAATATATTAATTAAAATACACTAATTGAAAATGGTTAATTAAAATATATTAAATATATATAATAAATATATAATTCAGTTACGGTTACATAAGTAATAAACTGAAAGGCTTAATTTTTGTAAAAAGCCTCCTTCAGTGTTTTCCCTGCCTTCCTCCTAAACCCCCTCAACCTTGCAACTTGCAAGGGAGATGAACAATGTAAGCAAAGTAGGGGATTACAACAGTCAAGTTGGGGAAATGACATGGAAGGAGAGAGAGGCTCTCTGTAGTGCCTTATTGGTGTCAGGAGTGGCGGACTACAATGAAGTCCCTTGGGAAAAAGACTTTCGTGCACTTAGCCCCAGATTGGGAGTGGAGACCAGCCATTTAGCTTTATCAGAAAATTTACTGTTTTCACCTTATCAGTGGAGATCTCTTCACATTTTTATAAGGAAACTATCTTTATCTTTTGTTTGATGTCACTATCTTCTGCTAATGCTCTCCTAATTGCTGTCCAAATGACCACCTGGACTTTGAAGGACATATTTGGGTTAACTTAACTTTGAAAAGAAGGGGAGGAAAACCACATTTAATATGCACTCTTATACCAGCCTTAGGGCTTACATAGGCCTTTAATAATTAATATAAAGAAAGCTGAGAGTTATTAATTATTTTTCATTAAGCAAATAAACTTAATAAGCGAATAAACTATTTCATTAAGCGAATAAACTATTAATGGTGAATGTTTCTTTGTTAAGGTTCAGAACTCTTTTTAAAGTGATGTATCATTAAAATTGAAAACCAACAATACAGGGAAAAGAAAGATTTTTTCAGTTTTTAACCTTTTTATAATTAGCATGAAAAAATAAATGTGCTATATGACTAATTAGAAAAACTAAATAAGTTTTGAGATAGTGAAGTTGTAAACAGATTATCCTCACTAATTTAAAAATGATTACGGATTGAATGGCTGAGTGTTGAGGAGATTAGCTTGAAATGGAAGCAGAAGTCTTGTGACTGGTTTTTGGGGAGGCTGAGCCTAAGGGTGTAGATTCTAACATCAGTTCTAGTGTATGGGTTTTCCAATACCACCCAGCAGTTCTCCACCAGCTGGGCATCCTACAATCCAACTAAATTCTGACATTGTTGACATGGAAATAGCATTAGATTCCACAAGTTAAGGGCACAGTCCAACAAGACTGCTCCCACCCCACTTCAGAGGCCAATATCAAGTCTACATTGTCACTTGTACAGGTTCCATTAATTTGCTAGGGTGGCTCACAGAATGTAGAGAAACATTTTACTTCCTAGGTTACCAGTTTATTGTAAAAGGCTATATAACTCACTAACAGCCAGATGGAAGAGATGCCCTGGGCAAGGTGTGTAGAGAGGGTTATAGAGCGTAGCACTCTCTCTGAATCTCCACATGTTCACCACCCCCGGAGCTCTCTGAGTCTCCTGGTACAGGGATTTTTATGGAGGCTTTATTACATAGGCAAGATTGATTAAATCATTGGCCTTCAGTGATTTAACTTAATCTCTAGCTCCTGTCCCCTCCCCTGAGGTGGAGGAGGAGGACTGAAAGTCCCTACCCTCTAATCACTAGGCTGGTTCCCCTGGCAACCAACCCCCATCCTTAGGTTACCTAGTGGCTTTTCAAAAGTTGTCTCTTTCATTTAACAAAGACACCTTTATCACTCTCTTCACTTAAGAAATTCCAAGGGTTTTGAGAGCTCAGTACAAGGACTGGGGATGAAGACCAAATATATATTTATTATAAATCACAGAATCACAGTGTGCTGTTAGGATTGGAGTACCAATTCCAGAACTCCTAGCAGGCATGTTGTGAGTATAATGGATGCTTTCTTTTTTGTTTCTTATATGTTTATGGTGAGGTTTTTATGAGTGATATAAAATTGATTTTATAGCTATTTTATATAAAATATTTTAATGTGGGGGAAAACTTACAGAGTTAACTTTTAGATAAGGATCTTGCTGTGATTTATGTCATAGAGTGTTCTGCCTATGTTTTCCTCTAAGAGTTTTATAGTGTCTGGCCTTACATTTAGGTCTTTAATCCATTTTGAGTTTATTTTTGTATATGGTGTTAGAGTGTGTTCTAATTTCATTCTTTTACATGTGGCTCTCCAGTTTTCCCAGCACCACGTATTGAAGAGGCTGTCTTTTCTCCATTGTATATTCTTGTCTCCTTTATCAAAAATAAGTGCATAGGCTTATATCTGGGCTTTCTATCCTGTTCCATTGATCTATCTTTCTCTTTTTGTGCCAGTACCATACTGTCTTGATTACTGTAGCTTTGTAGTACAGTCTGAAGACTGGGAGCCTGATTCCTCCAGCTCCATTTTTCTTTCTCAAGATTGCTTTGGCTATTCGGGATCTTTTGTGTTTCCATACAAATTGTGAAAGTTTTTGTTCTAGTTCTGTGAAAAATGCCATTGGTAGTTTGATAGGGATTGCGTTGAAACTGTAGATTGCTTTGGGTAGTATAGTCATTCTCACAGTGTTGATTCTTCCAATCCAAGAACATGGTATATGTCTCCATCTGTTTGTATCATTCATTTCTTTCATCAGTGTCTTACAGTTTTCTGCATACAGGTCTTTTGTCTCCTTAGGTAGGTTAATTCCTAGGTATTTTATTCTTTTTGTTGCAATGGTAAATGGGAGTATTTCTTTAATTTCTCTTTCAGATTTTTCATCATTAGTGTAAAAGAATGCAAGAGATTTCTGTGCATTAATTTTGTATCCTGCTACTTTACCAGATTCATTGATTAGTTTTAGTAGTTTTCTGGTAGCATATTTAGGAGTCTCTATGTATAGTATTATGTCATCTGCAAACAGTGACAGCTTTACTTCTTCTTTTCTGATTTGGATTCCTTTTATTTCTTTCTCTTCTCTGATTGCTGTGGCTAAAACCTCCAAAACTATGTTGAATAACAGTGGTGAGAGTGGGCAACCTTGTTTTGTTCCTGATCTTAGTGGAAATGGTTACAGTTTTTCACCATTGTGGATGATGTTGGCTGTGGGTTTGTCATATATGGCCTTTATTATGTTGATGTAAGTTCCCTGTATGCCTAGTTTCTGGAGGGTTTTTATCATAAATAGGTGTTGAATTTTGTCAAAAGCTTTCTCTGCATCTGTTGAGGTGATCATATGGTTTTTATCCTTCAGTTTGTTAATATGGTGTATCACATTGATTGATTTGCATCTATTGAAAAATCCTTGCATTCCTGGGATAAACCCCACTTGATCATGGTGTATGATCCTTTCAGTGTGCTGTTGGATTCTGTTTGCTAGTATTTTGTTGAGGATTTTTGCATCCATGTTCATCAGTGATATTGGCCTGTAGTTTTCTTTTTTTGTGTCGTCTTTGTCTGGTTTTGGTATCAAGGTGATGGTGGCCTCATAGAATGAGTTTGGGAGTGTTCTTCCCTCTGCTGTATTTTGGAAGAGTTTGAGAAGGATAGGTGTTAGCTCTTCTCTAAATGTTTGATAGAAATCGCCTGTGAAGCCATCTGGTCCTGGGCTTTTGTTTGTTGGAAGATTTTTAATCACAGTTTCAATTTCAGTGCTTATGATTGGTCTGTTTATATTTTCTTTTTCTTCCTGGTTCAGTCTCAGAAGGTTGTGCTTTTCTAAGAATTTGTCCATTCCTTCCAGGTTGTCCAGTTTTTTGGCATATAGTTGATTGTAATAATCTCTCATGATCCTTGTATTTCTGCAGTGTCAGATGATACTTCTCCTTTTTCATTTCTAATTCTGTTGTTTTGAGTCTTCTCCCTCTTTTTCTTAATGAGTCTGGCTAATGGTGTATGAATTTTGTTTATCTTCTCAAAGAACCAGCTTTTAGTTTTATTGATCTTTGCTGTTGTTTCCTTCATTTCTTTTTCATTTATTTCTGATCTGATCTTTATGATTTCTTTCCTTCTGCTAACTTTGGGGGTTTTTGTTCTTCTTTCTCTAATTGCTTTAGGTGTAAGGAGTATGCTTTCTTAAAGTAGTAGGCTAAATAACTTATGATAAATACCATAACTGAGGGCTTCCCTGGTGGTGCAGTGGTTGAGAGTCCCCCTGCCGATGCAGGGGACATGGATTTGTGCCCCGGTCTGGGAGGATCCCACATGCCATGGAGCGGCTGGGCCCGTGAGCCATGGCCGCTGAGCCTTCGTGTCCGGAGACTGTGGTCCGCAATGGGAGAGGCTACAACAGTGAGAGCCCCGCGTACCGGAAAAAAAAAAAAAAAAACATAACTGACCGGTTTGGAAAGTAAGAATCCATTCTGATGGTATTTTCTCTGGATCATCAGAAGCCTCTCTTAGAGAGTAATCTTGGTCCTACAGTGTGTATGGACCATTTTATGTTTCCTCTTCCAACTCACTGTGAGCCTAATTCTCTTTCTTCTCCTACATGTGGACCTCACATGTAAACCGAAACTCCCAAGTTCATATCACACTGAACTGTGTGGTCCTTTCAAACACTGGACTTGGACGTCCTTGTGTTTTTGTACATGATGTTTCCTCTGCTGGAAATACCTTTCCTTACGTCTTTGTTGTCTTCAAGATTTAGCCGCAGTGGTACTTCTTATAATGTTTTCTGTTTCTCACTGTTAACCTGTCTCCCACCCACCTCCAGTGGCCTAGTCTCTTTCATCTTTGTATCGTCAGCATCTAGTACACGGAGGTTCTGTAGAATGAATATGTCCAATTTCTGGTTAACAGAATGTTACACTTAAAGCGAGGAGTTTTCTGTTTCTGATGAATAATTAGTAACTTTACGTTATCCAGGAGAAAGGTTGGGTGTCTGGATAGCATCATCAGAACTTGAAAAGTTTAGAGAATAATTCTATTTCTTACTTATTAAAAAAGTGCCCATGAATAACTGATAAAAATGTAATTGAGAGAATAATCAGATATTGCTGCCAGCCATTCTCCCCTGCCCTCTCCCCATGTGAAAAACCAATTACTCCACTCTTTTACTTGAGGAACCCTTAATGAGCATGATTTGGAATAGATCACAAAGAAGTTAAGAGTTGATACTTAAATATGTGTTCTTAATTTTCAGGGCTGGGAAGCTTTGTGCTATGCCTGTAGTTGGTGCTTTATTATTACTTATAGTTATTAGCATGCTTTTCAATACATTAGAATTTATTGTACTGAATGGCAGTATTGTGCATAAACGTGGGCATAGTGGGAAAAGCCTTTGGTTCTAATTTGATGTCAGCTTTACAGAGGATAAAATATTTGAAACCTTTTTTTGGTTGCGGTGGGGCAGCTGCCCACTTGACATAAAATCAGGAGTACTAACTTATGCGTTAAAAAATTTTGCAGATGTTATTTCTGATGCCAAAGATTTTGTAGAAAAAGGAGGCTGTGCTCACATAGGTGTCCTCATCTATTTTGTTATTTGCTTATTAGTGGGCATTTGTGTTATTTCTGATGCTCCACTGTTTTAATACTGTGATGAATATTCTTGAGCATGAATTTCTGTTTACTAATTTAATAAATTCGTAAGATGCTTCGTCAGATTGCCCTCCAGCAAGGCTGTACAAATTTACACTCCTATCCATGGTGATTAATAATAACAACAGTAAGAGTGGCTCCTATTTATTGGCAGTTTATTATATGTAGTTTGCTACTTCCTATTCTAAGCACTTTGTGTGGATTAACTCATTCATTCTTTTTTAATATGTTTTTTTAAAATTAATTTATTTATGGCTGCTTTGGGTTTTCATTGCTGCGCGTGGGCTTTCTCTCGTTGCGACGAGTGGGGGCTACTCTTTGTTGTGGTGCGCAGGCTTCTCATTGTGGTGGCTTCTCTTGTTGTGGAGCACGGGCTCTAGGTGCGTGGGCTTCAGGAGTTGTGAGACACGGGCTCAGTAGTTGTGCACGGGCTTAGTTGCTCCGCGGCATGTGGGATATTCCTGGACCAGGGGTCGAACCCATGTCCCCCTGCATTGGCAGGCGGATTCTTAACCATTACGCCACCAGGGAAGCCCCAGCTCATTCAATCTTAACAAAATGCTAGACTCCTTTCAGAGATAAGGAAACCAACATGCAGTATATGAGAATGTGTGTTTTTTTGTATCCTGACCAACATCAAATATCATAATTAAAAATTTTTCTGTTCATTAGGTGGGAAATAACTTCTCATTGTTTCAGACTGCATTGCTGTGATACTAAAAGAATGTGCATTTTTTTTCATCTGCCAGAAAGACAACACTGTTATCTTCTCTGTTTTAGGAAGGAATTTGTTCCTGAAAATCTCCTAAGACAAGTTTTAAATTCTCATGAGTCAAACATATAGTTACTCCTGATTTCAATAGGAAGTGTTTCAATGCATGCTTGACTTGCAAAATTAATACCATTTTATGCTAAACAACACTAAACCCTGTTAAAATGTACACAGTTTTTTCAGGAATTAAAGTCAGTCATCATGACACGACATGACGAGATGGTTTCCTTTCATTATTTACCTTGTGATGTGTCTGTTCCCTGTGCTCCTTCAGCATGTTTTTAGCTTTCTATATAGTGCACTTACTAGTTTACTTACCAAGTATTCATTGATACTCAGTGTTTATGTAATTGAAACTTGAATGCAAGCTCTATTCAAGAAAACTATAAAGCATACAGAAAAAAATCAATGAAAACGATGCAAGTGATACATGGGATAATTAGTATGTATTATGAGCTAGCAAGCCATGAGTACACTTACATCAAATGTACAAATGTAAGGCTGCTTGCATGATGTTTCTTGTTTCCCAGCGTTTGGCTGCTCACAAGGCATGAAGTATCAGAAATGATCCTTGTAAATAAATGTCATGTAAGTTGAACCAGGTTTATTAAATGAAACTCCTCATTAAGTTGAATTCTTGTAACTTGATGAGTGTATCTCAGGGTCTTACTGTATTATAAATATTTGGGTTGGGGGAGGAATTGAAGGTTATTTTATGCCATGTTGCTTAAGTAAGTGTTTTAATTGAGTTTCACAAATGGAGGTTTTAGTGCAAAGAGGCAATGTGATTAGAGTTCAGTTTTCAAAGAACCACTTGGACTGTTGGATGGAGAGTAGACTGTAGCCACAGAAGTAGCGGTAGAGTCCAGAGTTAGGAGGCTGTTTGGAGAGTCAACTGGAAAGGTCCAAGTGTGAATCTTAGACCACCTGTATCAGGATCACCTGGGATGCTTGTTTAAAATGCTGATTCCTGGGTCCCCTTGGATATAATCTATGGTTAAAATATAGGAATCTGCATTCTAACAAACATCTTCCACATTAATGTTTGAGAACCAATGCTCTAGTGATCTGCAGGATCTATTTTAGCCCTGGTATAGAAAAAAGAAAAACACTCTTGAGTCTATTTTATGAATTTTTGAATAAAGGAGAATAAATATTTTAATACCTTTTCATGAGAACTCTTTTCAATATTGTGTTTTGAAAAATAGGGCTCATTTATTGGATACTTAATAGTTACCAGGCATTGCCGTAATTGCTTTTTTAAAAAAATTTTTTTATTTTTGGCTGTGTTGGGTCTTTGTTGCTGTGCGCGGGGTTTCTCTAGTTGCAGCGAGCGGGGGTACTCTTCGTTGTGGTGTGCGGGCTTCTCTTTACGGTGGCTTCTCTTGTTGTGGAGCACGGGCTCTAGGAGCGTGGGCTTCAGTAGTTGTGGCTCATGGGCTCTAGAGCGCAGGCTCAGTAGTTGTGGCGCACGGGCTTAGTTGCTCCGCGGCATGTGGAATCTTCCCTGACCAGGGCTCGAACCCGTGTCCCCTGCGTTGGCAGGTGGATTCTTAACCACTGCTCCACCAGGGAAGCCCCCTAATTGCTTTCGATAATTTTTTTTTCTTAAATCTTCCACAGCTGGGCAAGCTCAGCATTAATAACCCAATTTCGAGATGAGGAAATTGAAATTCATGGAATCTGAAGTTGTTTTCAGTTAGAAAGCTTTTGGCTATAAGTAAAAAAATCTTGACTCAAACTGGCCTAAGTAAGAAATAATTCATTATCCCAATTATCAGGGGCTCCACAGTAGGTTGTGCCGCAGGTTGGGTGATTCAGTGGCTTAATGTATGTTATTGAGACTCCAGGATCTTTGCTTTCCTCTGCTGTGAGGGTTTTAGCACTGGTTTTACCTTCATTTTGGAAGCAAGGTGACTTTAGCATTTCTGGGAGAGAGACAACATCCAGAGGAAAAATAGAAATGATCTCTCTTTTTTTAATCTTCTTGGGGGAGGAAGTTCTTCCCATAACCCTCCCATCAGGCTTCCTCTCACATGTCTCAGGGGAGGATTAGGTCATATGCTCATTGCTGACCAGTAGAGGTGCGATTCCCATCATTGGCTGGGACTACTAAATGATTTAGAAAAGATACTGGGAGTCACAGTGTCTGCTATGGCCACGCTGCTGTCAAGTGGCAGAGCTAAGACGTGGACCCTCTGTCTGTCAGACTCCAAAATCTGCATGATTCCTTCTATGCCATATGCCTCCCTAAATGGCTGTTTGCTTGCCACAAAGCCTTCCAGTTGCAGCTTTCCTTATTGGTTTCTTTTTGGGATTAGACCAGTGGCTCGTGATCCTAAATTATATTCAAATATCCATTTGCTGGCTTTCTTTATGGACCAAGCCTGCCCATCCCTAGGCTCTGAGGGCATCTCCTAATCCCTGGAGCTCATAGCTAAGGTAAAAGGTCTGCATTTACATTCAGCTGTCTGCTATCCTAAGGCAGTTTGAACAGCTGCACACTGTCAGCTAAGAGGTGAAAGGTCAAGTGAAACTACCAGCTGGAAATGTGTTGATGTGTGTCAGCCTAGAAGTGATGGCGGAGGCAGTTTCTGAGCTTTTAGACAGCCTAGCCTTTACAGAGCCCACTAAGTGCCAGGTTAAGCACTGTAATTGCATTTTCTCCTTGACACTCACAACAATGCTATGAAGTATGTACTATCATTATCATTATCTGTCATTATCTTCATTTTACGAAAGAGGAAACTGGAGCTTAGATGGGTTAAGTAGTTTGCCTAAATACACCCAACATGTGAATGATAGAGTCTAGATTTGAATTTAGGGCTATGGGACTTCAAAGCTTACACTTTTATTTCAAGCTTTCTAAAATTGTGAAATATAGCATAAAATACTGAAAACAAATCTATACAACATATGTGTAGTTTTGTTTTGTTTTTGTTTTTTAATATATATCTACCAGCATTTTAAAAATTTTATTTATTTTTGGCTGTGTTGGGTCTTCGTTGCTGCGCCCGGGCCTTCTCTAGCTGTGGTGAATGGGGCTACTCTTCATTGCAGTGCACGGACTTCTCATCGTGGTGGCTTCTCTTGTTGTGGAGCACAGGCTCTAGGCACGCGGGCTTCAGTAGTTGTGGCACGCAGGCTCAATAGTTGTGGTGCAGGGGCTTAGTTGCTCCGCGACATGTGGGATCTTCCTGGACCAGGGCTTGAACCCATGTCCCTTGCATTGGCAGGCAGATTGTTAACCACTGCGCCACTAGGGAAGCCCCTATACAACATATGTGTAGTTTAATTTGTAATTATAAAGTGAACATCACTCTCAGGACCAAAATATAAAGTTACCAATATCCCAGAAAATCCCATCCTCATTTTTTCTACTGATCAGTTTCCATACTGCTAACTTTTATGGTAGCCTTTTAGTTGTGAAACTTATACACTTACTCTGTTTAATTATCCTCCTTAGCATTTCATGATATGGCATAAGGGGAGGCTACGTGAACCAGAAATCAGAGGCATAGATGCTTCCCTTCGGTAATTGTATTTACCTTGGCCAAGTCACATGTCTCCAGAAAAGATAGGCATAAGGCCAAATAACTTCTAAAAAATCTTAACCACCATTATCCAGATAAGGGGTTGGTTAACTAGAAAGTGAAAAGCAAGTTAGAGGGCAGGTTTTGCTTGCTTTTTTCTTTGTTAATTTAGTATTAATGGTTATAGAAACCCTTAACAATTTCTGTGACAGACTTCACTCATTTTGAATAGCAAGTATTTTGTTCACTTATGTAAGTCACTATATTGCCCTTACACCTTATTGATTAAAATGTCCTAGCTCTTGAAGGACTCACGAGTATAATTTCTCTGAGACACACTGTACTTGGGGTTCTTAAAATCCACTGTTGAGGTCTGTGCATGACAAAGTGGAACCAAGTGGTTATTAATTTTTCATTGAAATCTTCTGAATAAGTGTTTTCTCTTGGTTGGTTTCAAAAGGAGTCATATTCCTGAATCTAATTAGAGGCAGTTCATGTACTGTGGGCTTATTAAGATTCAAGGCACTTTTTTATTTTAGCCTGTCTGATATCCCTTTTTGATTTCACTTAAATTTGAATTACTCTAAACATCATCTGGGCATATTGAAGATACTCAGTGTTATTAATAATAATGATGTTGACGAATCTGTCCCATCTTATCCTTCTCGAGTTCGATAACCTTATTCTTGATCTTGGCTTGTGAATACATGGGACTGTGCTGCTTCTCTTTTCTTCCTGTGGCGGCATCAGTAGTCAAACATGGCATTATTCTGGTGGGCCCAGACAAAGTCCCTGGGACCTTCTGCACATAGTGTACCAAGCAGCCATTCCCATCTGGTCAGAGTTGGCAGGCCCTTCGCCATTCCTCATCCTGATATTGGTTGTCTTAGGTCTAGACTTGTGTATCCCTCTTTATGACCTATTGAGTAAGTTACAATATCAGCTGATTGTTTTTTCTCAATTTCTGCCTTGAACTCCCATTTTTCTACCTATTTGGATGAAGATCTTTCCCTTTGCTGGACCTCTCTGTATTATCTTACTTCCCATGTATACCTCAGATCACTCAAGCTGCCTACATAGTGTGTGCATCTCAGAACAAAGTACTGGACTTATTCCTTGACTAGTCTTTGTTCATTTCTTTGGAGTTTGTTCTTGGAAGTGACTCCTTTCTTAAGGTGAGAACTCTTTCCTGTTTTAATAACACGAACTTACAAAAACTATCTCTGCTTGAATTCCTCCTGCGTATGTATCAGACAGGCTCCATTTACAGTATGGCCATGTAAGCTCTTCACAGACTGAACTTTCCATCGTTAGTGACTATATATGCTGGAAAAAATGCAGAAACCAAGAACTTGAAGGTTCTGGATAGTGAAGAAAAGCAGGAAGATCCCAGAGGAAAGTTGAAATTGGAAGGGACAGGTGTACTGAGTTTCCAGTTTTTACTTCCAGGATTATTCTTGATAACAGGCTCTAGTGGTATCTAAAACTCCAATAGAAAACCTATAGTCCTTCTGCCCTGAAGAACCAGAGGACAGAATTTGGGATAACCACAGCAGCTGGAAAGTGAGGGGATATCCCAGAAAGGAGAGAGACAGAGGGGTGAGTCCTGGATTCTTTGCATAAACTGCCCAAATCAGAAGGTATCCCCTGAAGGATGTGTGCAGGAGGCTGACTGCAAGTGACCCAGCTAAAGTGAAAAAGAACTGAACTAAGATTTGAGCAGCTGCCCAAGAGACAGAGTTTGTAGTCTGAGTCTGAATGTGTGTCACCTGTGAATCACTCTTCACTGAGAACTCAGCTATTTTTTTCACTTGCGTCTGATACACGCTATGTAAACATGCTCTTTTCCCACCGTTCAGTTGCCCGTCGGAGTTTTATGCTTCGTTCACAGTTCACAGTTGTTGGGCTTAGAAGGCAGGCAAGAGGTCTAAAATATTTAGAACTAGTGCAAAGCCTCATCCAAGGCAGGAGTTTGATATGAGGTTTTAAGAATGATGGTTCTGCCACAATTCCCCCTTCTTTTGCACAATTACTGGTGTGTGAAGATTGCCCTCATGCATTCTAATGTCATGGGTTACCTCTTTTTTGGCTCTTCACCATGGTGTTGGAAGAAGTGTTGAATATTATAAAAATCACAGTAATAATAAAGGTAGCAGCTAATATTTTCTGAGCTCTCATTACACAACAGGTACTGTTCTAAGTACTTTATATGTAGTAACTCATTTTATTCTCATGGTAATCCTGTTTTATTATTCCTATTTTATGGTTAAGGAAATAAAGGCCTAGAGGTTGAATACATAGGTATAAAATGGTAAAGCCGGGAGCCAAGTGAAAGAGGAAGATAGGTCGGTATGGTATATACTCGGGTACACTGTCTGAGAAGCTTGGTTTGGATTGGGAGATAGGTATCGTCTGGACTGAGTTCCACTAAATTCCTGAGTAAAGGAGATGTGAAAAATACCATTTTCCTGCTACTGTGTTCTATCAAGTTGACTGGCATGAACTTGGTAGGGGTAAGGTTAAGAAATACTTGTGTTAGCCCAAAGATTGAACCCTAATTTAGTTAAAGGGATAATTAACCGGTGAGTAGTTAGCTTATCTCAGTTGAGTTAGGTTCTGTCTGGGCAATTGTTTATTGACTCTTGTGACTAAAATACCACTGAAATTTTTATTTGTACTGAGGAGCAAATTATTGAGTGTAGTCGGTTAGAATGAGAAGATGAAAATAAACTACTTATAAGAGAAATAATAGTTTGTTTAGGCTAGAATTTTGAAATCTGCTTAGAGTCCTACAGACTCTTGACTAGAACCTTGATGATGGTAGTGGTCCTGGTCAAGAATTGGCAAAGGAAAGAGGAATCCCTTTCTACCATGGCACCAAAGAGCTTTTAATGATACACTGAGCACTGCAGTTTACTGAGTAGATGACACGGGGTCTCTGTGGATACAAAAGGAAGCTGTTACATTATTAGGCCTAGGTAATTTATAGAGGTTTGTCCAGGATGGAGATGTGTTTCTGTTCTGTTCCATATTGTTCAGACCACATCTGGAACTTTGTCCTCTTCTGAACCCCATGGTTATAGAATGGACACTTTATTTCAGTAATGGAGTAGCTTGTATTGGACTAACAGATAACACATAAAACAGTGATAACTTCTTGACAAAATAAGAAAAAATTTCAAAAATATTAAAATATTTGAAGGTGTTATAGAGTAATCAAAATGAGACAGAAACTGGAGAGAATTCCATCCTTTAAGGAACGGGACTGCACTGAATAAGAGCCACATTTATACAGCTTTCCCTTTGAGGACTCTTCCCATCCTACCCAGTGCATTAAACAGCTGTCCATTGAAATCTTACTTTTCTTTATTTGCCTAGACACGTTTAGGCTTTACTGTTGCCAGGAAAACTTGTTGACACTGATTGGAAGCATTGTTCTTTAATTGATATTTATTACAACTAGATTATTTTCCTGGCATTTCATTATGGAATATATCCTTAATTTCATGTAGACTTGGGGACTTAACACTATTCTATAGGTTATAAGACATGAGGAAATCAAATATACAATGAAGGAGTCAGGGTATATTAACCGTATGGATTTGGGTTTAGAACTTGGTTTTTGAAAACATGCAAAATCCATTTGCTGTTTCAGTGTTTTAAAGGTTTGACCTCTGTGTAAATGATTTCACTACAGAAACTGATTGCAATGTATTGCAATGTTTTTGAATATTGATATAATAAATATTTAATGGATACATCCTGCTAGTAATTCTATCTAACATGGAATTAGAGAAGTTTTACCTGAATCAGCCTGTGAAACAGCCAGAAAAATATAATCATGTCCTTTTGAATAACCTTAAAAACGTTTTACTTTTCATTATTAATTTGTTCTTGCATTTTGGTTTATGGCTTAAGCACATTAATTAAAAAATGCAGTACCTGTACATTCATCCTTTTACACTTGTGGGTTCTAGGGATGAGGGCAGTGGAAAAGCAAAATTGTACAACTCAGATTTGTATTTGAATATGAAGAATTATAAAGCATCGTTGTACACATTCATTACATCCATGAAATACCAAATAGGTTATTTTCTTGACTGTGTAGATGTTTATGGCAATGTAATAGTTATAATAAAAGCATTTACTGAGTGTCTTTTGTGTTAGGCACTGTGATGCATACTTCAAAGGGAGGATCTCACTGATGACAGATGATAACCTGACAGGATAGTGATTAAGCTTATGGGCTCCACAAATTTGGTTTGAATTCTTAAGACCTTGGAAACATGTCTAGTCTCCCTGTGCTTCAGTTTTCCATGTGCAGTTGGGGGTAATCCTTTTCCTACCTTGCTGTTTCTAAATTAACATACTGGGACAGAGTCACCTCCCCTGGTCACTTCCCATTAATGATCATGGTCATCATCATAGCGGGACAAGGGCTCAAAAGCAGGTCTCTCTCTCCAAAGTCCATGATTTTAATCACCTTACTGTGTGTCTAAGCATGCCTGACACGTAGTAGGTGCTAAATAAATGTGCTCTGAGGTACATGTTCCCTGTAGAGTTTGTGTTTGAACTGCCATTTGTAGATAATATATGGCAGAATGTAGAAAGAAGCTTCTTAGCTTTGGAGTCTTAGAGATAAATGGTGGGCATATAGACTAAAAACTATATCATTCTAGAAACATGACTACTGAACTGTTAGCCCAGGAAGTGCCTGGCCTTGTCTAATATAATTTATTGTCACAAGAACTACTGTTATTTGTCTCCCATTGAAGGCAGTTTGGTGGCCCCAGTTTTAGATTGAGATCATTTTGTCTGTGGTCTTTACATCTAATAAATTAGTTATCACTCAGCAGATACTTACAGTGCACCTTGTACGTGCCAGGACTGTCCAGGCACGAGGGATGCATTGGTGAAGGCATCAGGCCCGGTTTGTGCCTTTGAGGCCATCATAGTCTCTTGGGATGCCCAGACATTGACAAATCACACAAATATGTAGTCAGTTGCCCTTTGAGAGATGCTATGAGGGAAGATGATGGACTGTAGTGAGAAAGGTTAACCTGGGAGTGGAATGCCGATACAGGTTTTGGTGGGAGTCAGCAAACATTTTCTGTAAAGGACCGTGTAGTAAATATTTTAGGCTCCTGGTCCTTACATTCTTGGTTGCAACCACTCAGCTCTATCAACTGCAGTGTGAAAGCAGCCCTTGACAAGATGTAAAAAAGCATCCGGTATTATAAAGAAAATGAAATCTCCCACACCCCCGTCCCCTTCCTCAGAGGAGAGCACCCTTGCCAGTTCGGGGTGTAGCATTCTGTGCATAAAGTTTATTTTATAAGCCACACCTATAAATTTAAACAAACTTTTAAAAGGCCATTTATCTAATAAGCTGAGTTAGGCAAGTTTTGTATGGGACAAAGTTGGTGCTGCTTCTGGATATGCTGCTGTTCAATGATGAGATGAGGCTGGGGGACTCTACTCATGACTAGTCTTCTTTTTCCATCAATAACGGGACACACTCTTTCAGTACTTGATATAGATGAGGATTTGTGAAAATTAGTGTCTGCTCTTGAGACTTTCTCATAATGAAATGATATTAGTGTGAGGAGAAGGAGCACGTCTGGAATTAGCAGAGAAAGCCTTAGAAAAAAGTGAAATTTACATCTGGAGCTTCTCATGCTGCTTTCACCGTTGTAGTTTTAGAGAAGGAACTATTCTCAGGGAAGTGGACTATGTGTGGCGCTCTGCAGAAAATGTGCTCAAAACTTCGATTTGATAGCCCCTGGGTGAAAATTTCCACCTGATTCCCTGTCATGGAATCACATGCTGAGTTAATCCATGGCTGTTTTGCATTTTCTCATTTGGGAAATAAAACAGCATACTCAGAATTCCCCTCCCTTTTCTTTTGCCCTATCTCTCTAGAAGTAGACCTCTTCTCCCATGATCTGGACTGGTAAGAAAGGACATACGATATGGGCTAGCAGGTTGTTGCTGATGACAGTCACAGAGGCTTATCAAACTCCATAGCACGATTTTACTTAGTGAAGTAATGTCTTAGTGTATCTGCACTGGAAGGACACTTGTATGTTTTTACTTAGCTAGTGAGGTAAAAAACTCTCCTGTGGGACTCTCCATACTGGTGTAGGAGGGTATGAGGAGCAGTTTCCTCCTCTGGACTCTCAAGTAGTTTGTCCCCATCTCATACTAAGGAAGGGGGTAGTCAAGTTGTTTCTTAAAAGACCAGAGAGTAGATATTTTAGACTTTGCAGCCGTGCAGTCTCTGTTGTGACTACTCAGCTCTGCACTTGTAGTGAGAAAGCAGCCAGAGAAAATATATAAACAGGGAGGCTCACCCCAAATAGCCTGTCAAAATATTCCTTCTAACTGCATATCAGAGTCTGCCTGAGAGAATTTGGGAGTAGATGTATCTTTGTCCATCTTGAACATTCATAAATGCGTTTATTCCATAAAAAAAACTGAATTGAGTACCTGCTGTGTATCATACAGTGTTCTAGGCACTGGCATTTATCTGTGAACAAAACAAGTGTGTGCCTGATGGACCTGGCATTCTAGCTCTATAAATATATAATATTAGTTACAAGTGAGGAATTACAAAACAGGGGGACAGCATTGTCTAAATTTCTCTGTATTCATACTTTCCGTTCCTGCTTTAGCATTGGAGTCCAGTCAGAAATATAGAAACTGCGCTAATCATTTTAACAGGGATAATTTAATGTAGCAAATTGATTAAAGAAATGTTGGAGGACTGCAGGGGCAAAAAGAGAACCCTGACTAAAGCAGGGATTGTAACTGCAGGAAGCAGCTACCACCCCTGGAATAAAAGGAAATGATTGGAACTCTCCAAGAACTTGGAAACATGGAGGAGGAATCCTGCAGTGCTGGGACCCAGAGCATTAAGGAAGAGGCACTGCCTAGCTGGCTCTGATGGCTGTTCTAGGAGTGTAGGCAGAACTTTATAAACTGAAATCAACTGCTCTTGGAACTCACTGCTACATCCAGGGTGAAGAGCTGTGGCTCGGGGCTCTGATGAAAGAACATTATACACCGAAAGGAGCAGATACTTTCTCCATCCTCCAGCCTTCTAGTCTCGCAGTGGTGCCACATGTTGGCAGAATCTAAAGGGAAGCCAGCTGGCAAAGAAGAAGGTAATTTGCAGAGTTTCAGCCGACAGAGTGGTGGGCACCTAGAAAGGAGGTTTTGGAGCTGATAAAAAATAGCTTAATAACTGGCACATCACTGATAGGCCCAAGTGTGTGCCCTCTTTCTCTCTCTTTAGATCTGCTGCACTGAATCCCAAAGAGGTTGTGCAGAACAATGAGAAGATAAGTGGAAATACCAGAATAAACAAAAGTACTTTCACACAAAGGTGAAACAACTCCTGTTTCCTTCTTTCTGGTGTTATGGTTAGTTGTGTACTTGAATTTGTTTGCAGTCTGTGGCATTTCCTAAAGGAGTGACTAGTTCCATGGGAACTAAAGCAGATGTCAAGTAAAAATTGGTTTGGGGAAGACTGTAAAATGTATCTAAATACGCGTATTTTTTAAATGGTTGGACTTCTCATAACCTTTAATAAGATAATGTGTGTTGAGAATTTCTTCTCAACAGGAAGTAAAGTAAAATTGAAGGAAGTAAAATTATGTATTTGGCAAATATTTGACCATGAACGTCTCTCTTCCAATTTCTAGTGCATTAATTTATTTTCCGAATATATTCCCTTTACTTTCAACCTGTCTCTTCTTGCCTGTTTTTTTTTCAATGATCAATTTTAAATTTTCAAGATTTCTAGTTAAATTTTTTGATTGATGTAATATTTTCTGATATGTCTGATGTATTACACTTCTTAAAGCACAGTTTTGTGCTTTGTTCTCTCTGAGCTTTTTTCCCTCAGTTATTAGTTCTTCTGTTTGTTTCTCTTTCATGATGTTGATGGGCCTCCGTTGTTTAATTATTATTAATTTTGTGCTTAGCATCCTGTCATCGGTGACTGTATGAGAGGGGCAGAGGGTGTAGCCCCATGGAATGTGTCAGTAACTGGTCTTTTCCCATGGTATCAGAGGTCTCCTGGACCACTGTGTCATCCCTTGGGCCCAGGTACCCCACAACTACTGTTTAGTCTAGCACATCTTGTGCTACGTCATGTCAGTTATCCTAATGGTTGCCTTGGCCCCCTCCTGTGCTCCCTGTATATCCAGCCTTCAAGTTTAAAGTATAATCAGAGTTACTCCCACTTTTGGTATAGTCCTGTCCTGGCTGTTTTAGCTGTAGGATTCTATTTCAGTCTAGTTCTTATTTGTCTGACATTCTTCAGTCAGGGATTTTCCTCAACTTCTGGTCTGCTAGGTGCATTCCCTTCTTCTTTATTATTTTCTCCAGTGCTGCTATGACTGGTTTGTTTGGACATTCTGGTCCAATCTTGTGTTCTTCCTTTCTGCGTCCCCACTCTGCTTAGCTCTAGTTCTAACCCTGTAGAGTAGGTTATGTTTACTAGGTGGGTTGCTTTTGGGAGGGGGCTTGGTCTCAGGGTCTTGGGTTACTTCTCCAGCTATCATTGTGGCAGTACTTCCTTTGGGTATATCCTCTGCCTTGGGAAGCTCAGGTGCCTCAAAGATGGCAGGATCTGTAGAGATCACTTTTGAGGTGACTGTCCTCCACTAGAGATAAATGAGGAGCTTCTCAAGAAAAGAGAGTGAGGACCAACAAGGGAGAGTTATTTAGGCTATTTATCCTTGGGTAGCCACTGGATGCTGGCTGGATCTGGCTGCCTGGAAAGTAACAGCACCATCTTCCCACCGTGGCAGCATTTTTTGCCTTTCTGGGGTTGTTTCTTGATCCCAGACCAGATTGAAGAGGGATTTCACAGAAATTTTTCATTTCACTTTTCCACAACCTTGTAAGGTTGTGGTGGTTGATAGTCTCATTTAACTTAAGTAAAGAAGGTAAAAGGTCATCTGCCAATAAGCGGTAGGGCAAAGACGGGTGACCAAGTCTTCAGCCTCACCCTTTTAAGCTCATTTCTCACTATCAACTCCTGAACGCTTCATCATGACATTACCAGGCAGTACATCATATTTTGCTCTTTTGTTTCTCATTTTCTCTGTTAACTTTTAGTTTGGACCAGTTGTTCAATTGTAGTAATATTGTATAACATTTTACTCTAGGTTCTTGAAAGAAAAATGATTAGCATTAAACTTCGTTGAGATTTCTTAGGTTTCTTTGAATCTCTCAATTTTAAGAGGATATAGCATGATAAGAATATTATTTGCTGCTCAGATATTAAGTGTCACATTGGCTATTTTGCAAGAGTCCTTTTGTCTGTGTGTGCTTTTCGGATTTTTCTGTTATCACAGTGGACTTTTCAGATGAATCACAGTATTTCTTTCAAAAGTTTCCTGGAGCCAAGTGAATGTCATGTATCCTATGCTGTGGTATAAATTATCTTTTCAGGGATTATTTTGACATTTCATGTTATCTAGTTTTCTGAAAGCTTGCCTTGAAGATTCACTTCTATGTGTTGTTCATACAGATATATGTAAAATTTAGCGATTCTCTGCCTTCCCAACTTTGGCTAAAGAAACTCAGATTACTGCAAGAGAACAGGTGACTAATATGAATCAAAAGATCTGGCACGTGCTTTTCTTTCATAAGTAGGACATTTACATAGAATATTGGGCAATCAGATTTAACACTTGAGATTCTAATTTCTCCTATAAGTGGGAATTCTGACAATGGAAACATGAAGAAAGGGACACTCTCAATAATGTTGATATCTTTCTTAATAGACAATCTAAGACCTCATTCTCCAGAGTAGTAATATTTCATTCATCAACAAGAATAAAGTCTCCTTCTAAACATAAATAGTGCACTTGGAACCTTGCAGACGCCAATTATCATTCTGTACAGCAAACCTTCAAAATGTCAGACGATCTCAGGAATTTCCCCAGCAAAGGTCGATCATTTACTATTGAGTCATTTCTTCAGCATGCCAAGGTGACAGGCGAACCTGTGAGATTGAGTTAGCTAGGTCACTCAAAGCTGCTACTATAAAGAAGCCATGAGAAGTCTATTTGTATTGGGTAAATCCCATTAAACTCAAATGTATCCTAAACTGTTGAGTGCTATTAAGATTGTTAGAAGGAGCATGAGTGGGTTGATTGAAATAAAGTCTGCCCCTTGCAAGCTTTCTACTGAATTTATTGGAAGGGACTTCAGGGAGTAATTTAAGGAGAGCTAGCAAATTGGGAACTGAAGGGGATGGAGCAGGGAAGGTGGCAGGCTCTACTGGGGAGCTGAATCTGATGCACTGAGTTGACACATGTGACTCCTCGTAATGGCCGTGCTGAACACATACAACAAAGTGCCTTCACATACCTTATCTGTTTTTATCCTCCCAGCAATCCTGGAAAGTTCAGTGTTCTGCTTTACTAGTATCTCTGCTTTACTCGCTTAGTGTCACAAGCTCGTTGGAGGTGGAGTTCTTGAAATACACCCCTGTAAGTCTTCTCACACCTTTGGGCAAGGTTGCTGAAGAAAAATATCTCGCATTTTCCCTTCTCTGAGTGTTATACATAATCTACTCTGATGGCATGTGTAAATGTGTAAAATGGTTGGCTGGGGTTAGCTGAGCAATTAATGGCCCCAGAATACAAGGTTGAGTCCTGGCTGTTGTATTATTGCACTGTTTTGAATTTGTTTTCCAGTGAGCACTTTGCATGAAAGCTATTCTTGGAACCCCAAAGCCCTTTTTGCTTCCACAGAGACTCACTTGAGTGAGTGGAGAAAATCTCACACACACACACACACACACACACACACACACACATACATTTTTATGAGGTGAAACGATGACCTAATTTTCAGGAAAGTACTTCCAGAGTTATGCTAGAAATGAGCAGAAGCTCGACTTTAATGAACATGAACCTGACATAATAGCAAGTCACCTGACACAAACCTGAGACAGTTCATGGGTGCAAACCTGTATCCTCCCCTCCGTCCCTGAGCTCACCTGTTCTGCACAGCTGTAGTGCTGGTGTTCTGGAAGGGCCTGAGCACACGGATGGATGCCTCACACTAGCTTGATGAGGCTGTGCCAGCTTGGCATATACATGTTGGGGAGGGAAAAACTATTTTCCTCTACCCATCTTAGGTTCATTGTCTGGGGTCCTGCAACTTAGAAAAAACAAGAGAAAAACAAATAGAAGTTTAGTAACAGGTGCAGTGTACACACACATGGGAGCACTCAGTGATGAGTAACTCAAAAGGATGGTCAGAACTCGGGCTTTTGTAGCATCTTTTTTTGGCCTCTCCCGTTGTGGAGCACAGGCTCCGGACGCGCAGGCTCAGTGGCCGTGGCTCACGGGTCCAGCCGCTCGGCGGCATGTGGAATTCTCCCGGACTGGGGCACGAACCCATGTCCCCTGCATCAGCAGGCGGACTCTCAACCACTGTGCCACCAGGGAAGCCCTGTAGCATCTTAAGAGAACAGTAAATGTGTATGGGAGTGACAGGACAAAGGAAAAGGACTTTGAGCTTCTAGGGGGAGCAAATTGTGGGAAGGTAAATAGATGGGAGGTAAGGACTAGTTAGTAGGTTCATTGTGTGATCCCTCTGGTGCTGTCTCCGTGTGTGTGTGTGTGTGTGTGTGTGTGTGTGTGTGTGTCAGGGACAGGAGGGAAGGGTGGTCAAGAGCAGAGAGGTTTTTTTTTTTGTTTTTTTTTTTGCGGTACGCGGGCCTCTCACTGTTGTGGCCTCTCCCGTTGCGGAGCACAGGCTCCGGACGCGCAGGCTCAGCGGCCATGGCTCACGGGCCCAGCCGCTCCGCGGCATGTGGGATCTTCCCGGACCGGGGCACGAACGCGTGTCCCCTGCATCGGCAGGTGGACTCTCAACCACTGCGCCACCAGGGAAGCCCCCTTGAGCAGAGAGTTTTTGTTGTGTCTGCTTCTTTTTGTTTACCTTCAGCTCAAAATAATCCTTATATCTGAATGGCATGTTTTGCAGTGGCATACGCTGAACCCCTTTATTTATCTCTGTAAGATTGTTTAATATTATTATTTTTTCCTGTTTAAGTATACATTCTGTTATGTGTCCCTCTTGTCTGTCACTTGCTTGCTTTTCCCTCTCTCTGTTTTGCTTTGGAAGTATGTCTGCATTGATCTATTTTAAGATCCGGCTTATTCATTTGAAGCATTTTGTGGAATTCCATTGGATATGCCACATTTTATTTATCCTTAGATTTTATTTCTTCCCTTTTACTATTCCTGCTTGCTGCCTCTTTAATCAAGGGAGGCCTTGTGTTTTCTCCTTGGAGAGAAGCTGCAGATGGGCCACTGTAGCAGGAGAGTGCTATAGCAGGGCAGTTTGCCTGTTGCCTGCTGGGATCAATATTAAATAATGGAAGAAGGTTGTAAGATCAAAGACCCAGCAGCTCTGATGTTGTGGAATGATGTACAGAAGTGTCAATAATTAAGTGTAATGCAAAGGCCAATTTGAGCAAAAAAATCCAAGGTTAAGGTTGTTCCTAAAGAAATGCTTTTTATGACTAGCAGGTACATAAAACTCAATAGGCTTAAATGAATTAACCTTGTAAAATGTGTGTGTGTGTTGTGTGCATGTGTATGTGTGTCTAATATTAGATTTCTTTTTACTTTATAACCCATATCTAATCCATGAGTAGGCTTTGCTTCATCACCAAACTCTGTGAAGAATCCCTCCATTCTTCTCTGTTTCCCCCTCCACCACTTTCTCTGTGGTCTAGGTGAGGAGTCTGCAAACTGTGGCCTGCTAGCCACATCCTGTTTTTGTAAATAAAGATTTATTGGAACACATCCCTGCCCATTCTTTTATGTATTATGTAAGCCTGCTTGTGCTACAAAGACAGAGTTAAATAGTTGCAACTGAGACTATCTAGTCTCAAAGCCTAAAATATTTACTGTTTGGTTGTTTACAGAAAAAGATTGCAGACTCTAGTCTGGTTTAATGCTTCCCTCTTGTAATTGGTTTCTTTCTGTAAACAGAAGACAGAGTGACTTTTCTAAAATGTGAATTTGATCTTCTCACACCCCATGAATAAAAACAAAATCTAAACTCCATACCATAGCTTACAAGCACCTGCATGGTCTGGTCCCTGCTCACCTTTCCACCCTAATGCTTTCCAGGATTCCCCCTTGTTCTGGTCACACTGAGCCTTTCCTGCCTTGGGACATGCTGCTTGGCTTCTCACAGTTGCCTCATTTTCAGTTCAGCTCTGTAAATGTCCTGCAGTGAAATCTGTAAAGCAGAGCATTCCACTTCTCCTCCTGCCCCAGTTAATTTCACTGCCCAGGACCCAGTTTTGTGGGCTGGGAGGCAATTCACAATTTCTACCTCAGTGAAGAGCACAGACTCTGGACTCTGGCACACACACCTGGATTGGAATGTGGCTCTGCCTCTAACCACTTAGCTTTCCTGTGCCTTAATTTGCTCATCTATAAAACGGGCTTCTGCTGGTTTCTTTCCTCGTAGGGTGGTTGTGAGAATTAATTGATGTAATGCTTTTCTAGTGTCTAGTACGGCTTCCACAGCTTTGTAGCACTTACACATGTCAGCTAGTATTTGGTGTAGTTTTAAAATAGGAGACCTTGTCGTGGCACTCTAAGAATTACATCTAAAATAGCAACCGGCTATGATCCAGTGTCTAGAGAGTCTGAAAGCTCAACTTTCTATTCTTCCCTGGTAGGACAGATGATTTTATTTTATTTTTGTAACAGATGCTGCCCCCCCCTTACTGTGGGGCCTTAGAGAAGCGGTACTCTCAGAGATGCCTTGTAAGAGGGGCACAAATGGCCTCAGGCTCCTAGTCTGAGCCTCACCTAGTTTGTTGTAAAGAAGAGTTCAAGTATTATTTCTCTTGATCAGTGTATGGTCAGGCCACTCAAGATGGCTGTTCTCTTGCTCTCTGTACATCCCTGGCCTGACCAGTGGCTGCTTCACCTACACCCTACTCACTTGATTGACCTTCTTACATACTTGCCCAGGCCCCAGCTAATGATTGGCCTTATGCAAGGGATGGTGAGGAAACCCCTCTACTGGTTTCCCTGGTAACTAATGAGTCCACCTGACGTCAGTTCCCCTATAACTGGTAATCCCCCCCACCCCACCCCAGTGAAGACTGCCGCCATGTCCTCCCCGCTGTCTGCTGCACGTGGTGAGGCGTCACTCCAGGACCTTGCTTCAGACTTATAAGCTCCTCCATCCATTAAACTATTAATGTCTCTGTTGCTGACTCTAGGCTGTTTCTTTGGTCTTGAAGCTGGGCAAGCACAGGCCTTGTAGGCCTTCAGGGTACGGCCCAACAATCAGTAAACTTTTTAAAGTACTTTTCCTCTCTAGCCATCTACTCTAATTAAATACCACATCCCATCAACACTGTTTTTTCAGGTACCACACCATCTTTATTAGTGTTCCCAGTTTGTCAGCTGCTTAATTTCCCCTTCTTTTAAATAGAAAACTAGGTATTTTTAGGTCAGGAATGGCAGTATAGTTTTTATCTGTGGTAGTTCCAAGGATTGACATAAGATTCACAGAAAGACAAAAAAAGAAAAGTAATAATGGAAAACTCATAGGTATTTTAGGCAGAGAACTTGGATACAAATCTTGATTCTCACTTAACTAGCTGAATGGCCTTAGACACATTTCTTAACTTCTTTCACCTTCACACTTCCTCGTCTGTGACATGGGGATATTCTGCTCAAATGAGATGGAAAATAAATTTACCTAGCACAGATAACACATTTTAGATGCTTTTCAAATGTGAGATTTGTGTGGTCCTTCCTCTTGTAAATTACTGTTTGGTGACTGTTGAGTGAATTAAGTATTACATTCCACTATTAGAGTTTAAAAATACCTCCCCAAATGCATTTAAAGTGAGCAGCAGGACACCAAGGGCTCTTCTTTATTGTTTATATGATCACCTACTATTTTCATTCTATCAATTCCTCAGTGTCTCCTTGTCACCCTTTTCTCCTGCTTTGTATTTCTATATTAAATAACAGTAGCTAACCTTTTTTTTGGTAGTTATTATATGCTGGGCGCTGTTCTGATTGACTTGTACTCAATCCTCACAGCATCCTATGAGGATGGGCCTGTTAGTTTCCTCCCTTGTAAATGATGAAACTCATTTCAGCTATTTCTCTCATCCTTAGAGGGTAGCTTCCCTCTGTACCCCTGTTAGAGCTTAGGGACTCCGCCACAGGGGGCTCATTAATTGGTTAATTAATTTCTTTACAGTGTGCAAAATGGGGATAGTGTAAATGGCAAGT
Source organism: Delphinus delphis (assembly GCF_949987515.2). Lineage (NCBI taxonomy): Eukaryota > Metazoa > Chordata > Mammalia > Artiodactyla > Delphinidae > Delphinus > Delphinus delphis. The sequence goes on along the minus strand of NC_082692.2, from coordinate 81,577,795 downwards.
GGCCAGCTCGACAAAAAGGATGCTATATTTTCAAAGGTTACCCATATGAAGGCTCCACATGAAGGCCCCACACGTTAGCCTGAACGCACGTAAAATATAACAGAGCCTCGGTACTCACATTCCTGCTCTTTCTTCCAAGTCTGACTTTATTCTTTCCTTTCCATAGGCTTAGATTTCTAATCATGATGCTGCTTTTCTTTATCTGTCTCTTCAGCATGTTTTCTTTGTAAAGCAGGAGTTCACATGCTGGTGTTTTCATATTAAGGGCTAAACAGAAAAGTGCTGTTATTATCATTGTTGTTATTGTTATCTTCCTCTTATAAACGAGATTCTACTTAATCTCTTTTCCAGGGCAACAGTGAAGTGGCTTCTTTATCAGTGCCTGTTTTAAGCAAGCAGGCCTTTTATTTTATGGTACTCATATTGAGACACATCAAGTTATAGCTGTCTTTTCATTTGCACCAACACGTTTATTTGAAGCCTAGTATTTCCTAGGTAATGTGACTAAGGTAGATTTATGGGTGCTAATTTGCATACAGAATAACATTGGCAAAAACTAAAATATAACAAACACATACCAACTCTTGGCATGCCACTGCCCCACCGAGCATCTGCCTTCCTTGCCTGTAATGAGAGGGAAATATATTTTCCTCTGAGTTTACAGCTAATTCCTTGTTTGTATTCCACTGTCGTCAATGCTGTTGAGAGCTCAAAATGAGGTTTAAGAGCCTCTTCCTATCTAACAGCAGGAGTTTATATTAGAGGTGATAGTTCTGTGTAACAGAGAAGGCAAGCTTTTCCTCCCCCACCCTGATTTCACACCACATTTGAAGAACCCCTGCTACATTTAAGTACGAGTGCAAGCCCTTCATTTTCTAGGCAAGTTAATAGACTCGAGGCTGTGCATTTGGGTTAAAGCTTAGGTTTGATGACTTCCTCTCAGTGTTGTTTTTGAGTAAATTGATTTTCATTCCACAAATAATAAATGTTTTTTTCTATAATTTTTTATTTGTTTGTTTTAAATTATAGATTAGGTTAAACATCCTTTGATCACCATGTTCCTGGTCTGCCCTCCTCAGATTTACTGGCATTAAGTTTGGTGAACTTCATCTGGCCCTTTTCCTATACATTTACTTACTCATATGTCTATCCTTGGAATATACAGAATATTGCTTTGTGTGTGGACACGTGTGTCTGAAATATAAATATTATTCTACTTTATATACTGAAAGAAACTTGCCGTTTTCTTCTAGTAACGTGTCTTGGAGAATGGTCAGTGTTAGGCCTCCATACTTATCAGGCTAGACTAGTCAGTGAAGAAGTTATTCTTGAGATCTCAGTGGTCTGTTGACCACTGAGGTTTATTATTATTAAATCAAAGGTTTATTTCTTTCTTTTTTTTAAAAAAAAATTATTTATTTATTTATTTTTGGTTTCATTGGGTCTTTGTTCCTGTGTGCGGGCTTTCTCTAGTTGTGGCTCACGGGAGCTACTCTTTGTTGCAGTGGCTTCTCTTGTTGCGGAGCGCAGCCTCTAGCCGTGCAGGCTTCAGTAGTTGTGGCTCGTGGGCTCTGGAGCGCAGGCTCAGTAGTTGTGGCGCACGGGCTTAGTTGCTCCGTGGCATGTGGGGTCTTCCCAGAGCAGGGCTCAAACCTGTGTCCCCTGCATTGGCAGGCAGATTCTTAACCACTACACCACCAGGGAAGTCCCAAAGGTTTATTTCTTGTTCATGTAAGTGTGTGACTCAAAGGCAAGGGTCCTCCATGTAGTAACTTGATAATCCATGCTGTTTCAACCCTCTGACTCCACCGTCTCCACATGTGGCTTCCAGGTCCTTGCAGCCACCGGAAAAGGGCGCTGGAGGGTTGCTGGAAAGTTTTGGCACGCTAGGTGCAAGAGAACTGAGAATGGAGGGGAACACATGGATAGTGGTGCTAGTCTGTTGCCACAGGAGTTTTCAGTGCTTCATATAGCTTGAATATATTGTGGTTTAATTAGCTGGTCTCCTTTTTGATGGGCATTTAGGTCACTTCCAGCTTTCCCCTTTATTATGTACAACACTACACAGAAGAGCCTTGTATGTATCCTGGGTACACATGTGACTGTTTTGCTAGTTTAAACACTCAACAAGTAGACTTCACAGTTCAGAGGATGTGGGTGTTCTGGTTACCATCAGTGCTGTCACATTGTTTTTGAAGGTGGTCATACTGGTGTTTGATTTGCATGGTTAGTGTATGAGAAAGAAATACCTTCACCAGTGACATTATCAAACTTTCATTATTTCCCCTATCCAATGGCAGCTTTGTTCCTTTTGGCAAAATGGCTTCTCATTTTTGTTTTAATTTCTATTTTCCTGGTTATTAGTGAGTTTTTATTCTCTCTCAGACTCTGTTATGCTGCCTGAGTGAAGCGGGACTGTGGAAAGTCAGGCTGAAGAAAGACAGGGAGTGCAGAGAGCCAGTGGTCAGATGTGGCTCACACGTTCTCCCTTTGGGGGCACCCAGCTCAATGGCATTTCTTTCTATACTCCCTTGATCAATTTTTTTTTTCCCTCCCATGGCGATATTTCAGTAGTCTTTACACCTCTGATTTTAAAACTGCGGGGTGAAGAATCCTTTCTCAGTCGTGTCATTTTTTTCTGTGGAGCTGTCTAATTTTGTGTTTTGAGTTTTCTTGTGAATTTTTCCCTGCTTAGTCATTGTCTTTTTATCTCTTGGTTCTCTTTGTCCTTTCCCTCATTTTTCATTCTTTTTCTTCTGTCTCTGCTCCCTTGTTCCCACTGGCTGTTAAATCTTTATGTGCTGCTTTTCTTTTAAGTTGTATTTTCCCCTTCCCCTCCAAGCTTAGAAATGCTTGCTCTGTCAAAGATTAACATGGAAGGGAAGGGAGCAATGGAAAGGTCAGCGCACAAATCTAGAAGTAACCAAACCCAGGGGCCCACCCCCTCCAGCTGTTTTGAGAACATGATGCTGTTCCTGATATGGTCACTTTGCCAAAATCTGTATGAAAAAAGGAAACAACATTGGAATTAGTCCATTTCTCATTCTGCCTCTGGCTCACTGTAGGATCCCTAGGCATGTTACTTCTCATCTTTAGGCCTCAAGTTCTCTGACTCTAAAATGAGGAGGTTGGATCCCAGTAGTCTTTCTATACCTTGGAACCCCAGTATATGGAACATGTGACTTCCTGGGAAACTGCTGCAGATTAAGGGTCCAAAGTCGCCTTTATAATGGCCCACTGCCATTCCTCTTCCCCTGCGATGTCTTGAAGGGGCGCCTTCAAAATCTGTGCAGCAACAGGTCATTTAATAGGAGTTAACAGGGAAGATAATTCATGACAAAAGTATTAGAACAATTAGAATCCATACAGGACTGGGGAGGCCATCCAGAGACTGGCAACATTAGGAACCTTCTACCAGCCTGAGGAGTGGAAGGAGTGGAAGGGGGTGGTGTTGGCAGAGTCCAGGCCAGCTTGTGGGCGCAGGAGTCACGGTGGCGAGACAGCAAGAGCTGGAGTTATGGAAGGAAGGGCTGTCTGGAGGGACCTGAGGCTTCAGAGGAGATGCAGTCACTGTTGGAGTGGCCACCTGACTTAGAAAGAGGAAGCCGAAGCTTGGTATCTTCTTCTCACTGTCCTATCTCCAAACAGTCTCAAACTTAGGCAGGAGCCAGTTGCAAAGAACACAGTTTGAAGGCAAGCAGGCAAATAACTGGCAGAAACAACTGAAAGGCACTGGGTCAGATGATCTTTAAACTCTCTTCCATTACATTCCAGAGTTCATAGATTCCCTGGAAGATTCCTGACTTCTGCAGTGAAGATATTAGTCTAGGGTTTTAACAGGTCGCTCTACCTAGGAATTGGAATAAACTACTTCTTCTGCCATTTTAGAGTCTTGGGACAGCACCTGCTCACATCTCCACTTCCCTCCCTCCCAAAGCCTGGAGCAGCTGCATTTTTCCTTACGTGCGCTGTGCCAGCGTTTCATGAGAATCCTATTCCTGGTAGATTTTTGACCTTTTGAAGACAGCAGTATCTTGCTCCTGCCAGTCTCAGTATTTATCACCAAGAGGCCTCTGGGAATGTGGAGCCAGAGGACAAACGGAGGGAATCAGTAGTATTACAGTCGAAGCTTTGCAGTTTTACAGTCACCTGTGATAGTGGGCCAGTGACTAACCTTCAGCCTGGGTTTCCTAAACGGTAAGATGGTTTTATGAGGACAGACTAGGTGCTATAGATGGGCTAGGTTCTGCAGCAGCAACAAATAATCCCCAGAATCTCAATGGCTAAAAGTCCACAAAGGTTTATTTTTCACTGCACATTCATTGTGATTTACCTGGGGATGTTCAGTCCTCACTTTTAACCCCTGGCTCATAGATCAGCTACCATCTTGAATATTGCCAATTCCCAGGTCGAGAGAGAGAGTGTTTGGGTGGGTGGGAGGGTTGACAATCAAATGTTGGACCTAACGTGTCACGCACCATGTGTACTCATGGCCTTATTAGCTGGAACTAGTTACATGGCCTCACCTAACTTCAGCTAAGGCAAAGAAGTACCTGGAAGGAGGACAGTTAGGAATATTTGTTAGTTTTCATTAATGATAGTTACAGAGAAAGATAATAATACTTCTCATGATTTTTTTGGCCATTAGATAATATAAATACTGATTATAATACCTAACTTGTAGGAAATGCTCCATCAATAATAGGTAGAACAATTATTATTGTTGTTATTATTATTATTCAGCAGCATGCTTTACACCATCCTTCTACTTAGTAACTTCTCTTCTTTTTTCTTTGCCATGAAAATGCAAAAGTAGACTTAACTTGTTCCTGTCTAGATGTATCACAAATTCTTAATTAATGAAGTTGAGTTAATGAAGTCTTAGACCCAGTCAGGGACCCTACTCTTCCAAGTTTAGGATTGACAAATATAGGTAATTATTCTGTAAAACGATCACTTTGTGAAGTGATAGCTTGAGTATCAGCAGTGGCTTTGGAACTATGTTCACTGTGTTGGTTTTCAATTTAAGAGCCACAGACTTTAAGCAGCTTTTCATTTTGAGTCAGTGCAGAAACAGTCAATATGTATTATATGTCTATGAAGCTGGTCTCTGGATCAATTGCAATTAATTTGCAGCAGATTGCATTAACATATCTAAAATTAATACAGTGAGTGTTCTGATGAAAAGAAATTGACCATGACCACACTATGGCTGTTTTTAGTCTCTCTCAAATGTCCTTTTCAAACAGTATTTCTTTTTTTCTTCTGTTAATGGTTTTAAATTGGTACGTCAACATAAACTTAATCTATTGATCCTTCCCCATTGGCCTTTTAAAAGTGGTCCCAGAATATGTCACATATCATATTCAATCTCTTCTTTCTTTAGGGGGCTTTTACTAAATGCCTCAAACTGAATTTTTTCTTGGCATGTTACATGAGGTGCTATAAAGACTACTAAATTGACGAGTACATTCATTTTTGAATTGTTGTGTTTTTCAAATTACTAATATTTCATCAAGACTTAAAAATTCAGAAATAAGAGTAACAAATCATATACAGTTAACGAACTATATACAGTAAACAGTTGTGAGCACTGCTTGTCTGACAGTTTATTTTTATCTTAGCATTATCTGTTTCTAAAGAAGAAGTGCAAGCAACTTCAATTTTAATAACATTGTTACCAATATTTATAAGGATGGAACAAAGACAGAGCTTGAGGCTTGATCATGTGGAAATTTGAATTTTTTTACAAGTGTGTGTAAATTATGTTTATTTTAGATCTGAAGGACTTTTACTTTTTTTAGAGAAAGTCAGTTTCTGGAAATGAAAAGTTATCTATATCGGGACAAAAAAGACAAAAGGCAGGATTTATTTATTTGGCTATCTAACTGGTAATTTTTTAGTATCTTCTGTATGCCAAGCACTATCACATTCTTCATAAAGACACAAAGAAGTTGAAGACACACTCTGTCCTTGAGTAGAACCCAGTCTTGCTGTAAGGTTCTGGAGCCTCTTTGGAATGCCTCTCTTCCAAAAGAGCTTCATGAGTGCGTTGTAGCTTGGAGATGCCAGAAGAACATGACATTTTTAAGGACACATTAAAGGTCCTGAAAGCTAGTGGTTCCATGTGGTAAAGCCCTGTGGGCCTCAGTTTATGGTGTGCATGATGTTGCTCAGACATCCACTGAGGTCCTTGACTGAAGCCGCTAGGAGGTATGTCAGGTGATCTTCCACCACCAGTATTGTGAGCCAGTTGTGTGATTGATTTTTTGGTTGGTTTGTGCATTAATGGCATCGTTATCTTACCTCTAGTGAACTGTGGTTCCTTTGCATCATAACTCATGGATAGAACTGAAACTAAGTGTATTCATTTTTTTCTTTTTTTCTTTTCTTTTAAAAACAAGGCTTATGGATTTGATAGGGAATGTCGATCTTATTCTAAAGCATGAGAAGAATTTATTTGTTCATGTCACTCCGTCCTTTGATTATTTTCTTCTAGCACAAATATAAACTAATTGATTAGTGCATATTGGAAAACCACTTTCACATGATTCTTACGCAGAGTTACTTTAATACACAAATTGCAGTTTTTAGGAACTAGTAGTTTCATTAATGGTGACTTTTTCAGGTTACTGTGCTCAACTTTGGTGTGTGAAAGAGATAATCTCATTAAACACATAATGACTGTACCTAGAGTCCATTAAAAACCACAACAAAGAAGTGGATTAGTCTGTGGCCCATTGACCTCAAAGAGTTGAAACAAATTTCCTGAGATACCTTATGATGATTCATGCTGTGTGTACAGTTATTAAAATAATGCTTTGAGCTTTGTTTGGAGTGGAGATGGGGGAAAGCATATGCTATATAACAGAGTCCTTAACATTTTTTAAAATAACTTTTTACTGAAGTCCTTATAGACTCACAGGGAGCTGCAAAAATAGTGCAAGAGTACACAGGTGTACTCTTCCCCCAGCGTCCCCTAGTGTTGACATCTTACATGGTTTGAGTACAGTATCAAAACTAGGAAATTGACCTTGGTACATTCCTGTTAACTAAATTACAGACCTTATTCATTCAGGGGTGTGTGTAGTTGTCCTTAACATTTTTTTTTTTTTTTTTTTTTTTTTTTTTTTGCGGTACGCGGGCCTCTCACTGCTGTGGCCTCTCCCGTTGCGGAGCACAGGCTCCGGACGCGCAGGCTCAGCGGCCATGGCTCACGAGCCCAGCCGCTCCGCGGCATGTGGGATCTTCCCGGACCGGGGCACGAAGCCGTGTCCTCTGCATCGGCAGGCGGACTCGCAACCACTGCGCCACCAGGGAAGCCCTGTCCTTAACATTTTTGATTAGAAAAACAATTAAGCATGAAGAATTCATTATAGATTTCTTTTGCCTCCAAAATCTCTGTTGCTGATTGCCTTCTGAGGGTACCTATAAGACTGGCCCTATAAGTTGACTGTTATTTTTCATGCTGTTGTAAGTCTCCTTATCTCTCTCCCCAATTTCTCTAGGTGGTTCAGTTAACCCCCAGAAGATGGTTGAACCTGCACGAATACCAGAGCAAGAAACTAATGTCTGACAACGGAGTGAAAGTTCAAAGATTCTTTGTAGCAGACACTGACCATGAAGCTCTGGAGGCTGCTAAGAGACTAAGTAAGCTAATTCATAGTAGGTGACGTACGCTTGGCCAAATCAGGGAATTCACAGGTAGTGGTTTGTCACCGGCTATACTAACAGTGACAGGTACAGTGTAGAACTTTGAGTTGCAAGAGCAAAATGTCCAATTAAGAAAACTTTATTCTGTTATATGAGATAGCAGCATATGGGGTGCCACTCTATGGTAATTTTTCCAAGTCTCTCAGTCACCGTTTCACCTAGTTCTGTTATCTGTGGTTTAGTGGCTGCAAGAAAATTGGTTGAAGAGTGTAAAGTGTCAGAGAGAAGCCCGTTGCAGGGTAAGTCAGGCAAGACAGTTGGCATCCTTTATTAGCCTCTTAGAACATGCGGAAAGTTTCCTCTGAGTGACTGGAGGAGAGAAAGGGAAGAATGTGCATTTTGAAGTCCTTTTTTGGTTTTTTTTACATCTTTATTGGAGTATAATTGCTTTACAATGGTGTGTTAGCTTCTGCTTTATAAGAAAGTGAATCAGTTATACATATACATATGTTCCCATATCTCTTTCCCTCTTGCATCTCCCTCCCTCCCACCCTCCCCATCCCACCACTCCAGGCGGTCGCAAAGCACCGAGCCAATATCCCTGTGCTGTGCAGCTGCTTCTGCTGACTTTGGTTCAGTGTTTTTCCCTTTCATTTATCAGCTCTGTAACTTTGCGTAAGTACCTTTTCTTTTCTGTGCCTCAGTTTCCTTGTCTGTAAATCAGTGCTAATGTGTTTACCTCCCAAAGCTATTTAGAGCCTTTAAGGGAGACTGCACACTGGTACATGGTAGAAAATCTAATCAGTTTCCCTAGTTATAGATTGAGAAATTAGGACTCAGATTTTGCTGTTTTTCAGTGAATATTCCTTCTTTTGCCATATAGACTCTCCCGTTATCAGTCTGGATTAGCATTGTCCATTAGAAATATAATGTGAGCCACACAAGTATTTTAAAATTTTCTAAGTCACCTTAATAAAAATAAAAAGAAACAGGTGAAATAAATTTTAATAATATATTTTGTTTACCCCAGTATATCCAAAATATTATCATTTCAAAATGTAATTAATATAAAACAATTTTCAAGGGGTTATTTTATATTCTATTTTTGTGCTAATGCTCACAAATCTGATTTATATATTACATCACCAGGACATCTCATTTCACAGTAGCCACATTTCAGGTGTTCGAAAGACACATGCTGTCTTGTGGCTACCCTGTCGGACAGTGCAGATCTGGACTCTAGAAGGATGTGCATGTGCATTCTTTGCCTGCAATCTTGGAGAGCAGTTGTTTGCCATTAAAAAAGAAAGCATAGAGCATCTGCTCACTGGCCTTTCCCAGGCAGCTGTAGCAAAGTTTGAGAGTGCTCTGTATTTCAATTTTCCAATTTTCTGTACTCTTTTAAGAGTAGGCGATGAGGTGCTTCGGTTAGTAATTGTTCTTTTATCTCCCTTTCAGAGTTCCCCCTGGTGCTTATACGCCAGATCCTTTCTCTGTTATTTCAGTTGAAATGTATATTTATTTTTTCTTTCAACAAATAGTTATTGTCAACCACGTTTTTAGGTCTGGTGGATGCAGCTGTGGAAGATGAGCAAGCCCTTTTTCTTCTTCAAAGTTACATTCTAGAAAGGAATAAATTTGTAATTTTCAGATGCTAAATGTAGAAATTGAGAGCAGTCTATATATATATATTTTTTTTTTTTCTGCGGTACGCGGGCCTCTCACTGTTGTGGCCTCTCCCGTTGCGGAGCACAGGCTCCGGACGCTCAGGCCCAGCAGCCATGGCTTACGGGCATGTGGGATCCTCCCGGACCAGGGCACGAACCCGCATCCCCTGCATCGGCAGGCGGAGTCTCAACCACTGCGCCACCAGGGAAGCCCGAGAGCAGTCTGTATTTTAAGAAATGAAAATTGGTTTTATTCTCAAGAACTATCAAAATTGGTTTTTATGGTTAAAAAAAAACAGTAAAATTAGACTTAAACCTGGATGAGAGTTCCGCAGTGAACTGTGGTAATAGACTCAGTAAAGGTTAGTATTCTAACATCATTACATTAAAGGATTGTTTTTGTTTTATACTCCCCTGGTTTGGGGATTGGGTAATGAGAGCAAGAAGTGTGAGGTTCAGGTTGGTCTTTGTTCCTCATTTCCCCTATTATTTTCTTAAATGTGCTGACACTCTAGTAGTCCAGGTCTAAGGATCCTTCTTAAGGGAATTCTGGAAGCCAGCTGCTTACCCCCCACCCGCCTTAAGTGGAGCACGGCTAAGAGAATTTACCATTCAGATTTTCAAAGAGATTTGGACTTAACTGGACTAATTGGCGTCTTAGTCATGGATTTGTTTTATAAGCATTTATTTAGCCACCACTTTGTGGGTGAGAATTGTATACTGTGTTTGTCAGACAGGATTTTTGCTCTGGAAGAATTAGCAAGGTGATATTTATATGCCAAGGCAGGGTGGACAGAGGGGAAGAGATAGACAGTGAAGCAAGTTTAAATAAAAGAAAGTTAAATTAAAAAATGAAGATCAACTTTTAAAAAAGACATTTTGGTTCCTGAGGAGTGGTTTTTAAGGAGAATGAAACTGGATTGAGAATGATGTGGCTGCATGTGTGCCTTGGCCTGTGCATACCCGTGATCATCCTTTAGATTGGGTGGCCCTGGGAAGGCCTCACTGTGATCCTGCTTAGAGCTAAAAGAGAGTTTAGAGAACTAATCGGAGCACCTCATTTTCTGAATGAATGAGTAATCCTCCTCTTACTCAGTAAGTCGTTTTGGGAGAAGGAAGACCTCTGATTTTTGTTGTTCAGTAGACAGTTTTGGTCACAGGGGAAATTTATAGTACTGGAGAAGGAGATGGTACCAAGTCTAGTTGGTTAAACATGAAACAAGTTGATAGTAAATATGAAAGGAGGTATGCACATCATTGAGATTGCTTGGAGTGAGCAAAACGAAAAGAAGCTGGCAAAACTTCACCCTGTTTACGTTCTTGTCTCTGTAAGATTGACAAAACCAACAGCACAATTGGGAGTTTTACCAAGGAGATTTGAGGTTAAGGTTGAAGCTGGATCACACATATGTCTCTCTGTCCTGAAAATGGGACCTCCACTTTATAATTACAGTATTTTAATGGGAAAAAATTACATAGAAGAATAATATGTGTAACATGCAGTAAGTGCTATATAAGATTTTATTGTTGTCATCATCGGCAGCAGCAGCATATAATTCCAAAGGGTTCACTGCTGTCATGATGCAAATTCACAGACAAATCAGAGACATCTCATAATGAGTATTCTGTCGATTGTATGTTTGGAGAGTTCACATTATACTTTGCGAAGTTTGTAAATGATTGAAATGTATTTGCTTACCTTTCTACTTTATTGATATTTGAATATGTCTTGAAATAAAATGACATTTTATAAAATATTTTGAAAATAAATACTGATATCAGCCATGCCTGTGATTTCCATTGTAATCTCTGTGTAGATCGTCTTACAAATCTCTTTCTTTGTGTTTAAAGTCACATTGCTGGTTTTCTGTTTGCCGTCCACTTAAGGGTATCTCTGTCTTTCCTGGCCCAGATGGAGCTTGTCATCTCTTGGTTGCTCCAAACTCTTTCTCCCTCTTAGCTCTTCCTACTTACCCAGCTGAGATATCCCTGTGTCATCTTTAACGCTTCTCATGTCTATCATATTCAGTCATTTGCCAAAGCCTGCCATTTTTAGTGCAGCGTCATTGTTTTGCTAAAGCAACTAAACAGGCAAGATAAGGTTAAAAACTTGCCAAGGTTGTACAGCTAATAATTGACAAAGATGGGATTTCTACCCAGCCAGGTTGGATTTAATCTCTTCTCCAAGCATTTTTCCTCTTTGCTAACTTGATGATGTTCTTCTTGGGAGATTTTAATATGTGAGTCAGCATTTTTAAGATAGGAAATGCATATTAATAAGATTAGAAGATTGAATTAAAACTAGATGTGGCAGGTTCTAAGGCACAATTTATAGAAACTGTGTAATCTGAAGATATTTTCTTAAGGATTCATTTTGTTATATCTCTTTGGGCAATAGAACGTTTTGCTGTGTAGTTATAGAAATCTTGTTAATTTGACCATTTGTTTCAAGTGGGTAATGCAAACCTTTTGTTTCTGAAACAATTCATAATGATAAGCTATTGAGCGAGATCCTCATTTTGTTGCACAGAAAATGAACTTACGTCTGATTGAGAGAGTAAATTTGGTTTGGTGAATTAAGTTTTTAATACATGGATAATATTCATTTCTGCAGCATTTTTTATGAGCTACCTTTTGTAATCGTGCTTTCAGGAAGGAGTTGTTTCCTTTGCATATAATTTTCTCAGGAGATTTATTAATTATACGGATTTCTCCTGTATGGATTACATTTAATGTATACAGTCAGCAAATAATTACAGAATACCTATTGTGTGCATGACTAATTTTTATGTTGTGTTTCAGTTCTCTTTAAAAATGAATGAAGGCAGGGCTTCCCTGGTGGCGCAGTGGTTGAGAGTCTGCCTGCCGATGCAGGGGACACAGGTTCGTGCCCCGGTCCGGGAAGATCCCACATGCCGCGGAGCGGCTAGGCCGGTGAGCCATGGCCGCTGGGCCTGCGTGTCCGGAGCCTGTGCTCCGCAAAGGGAGAGGCCACGACAGTGAGAGGCCTGTGTACCGCAAAACAAACAAACCAAAACAAACAAAAAATGAATGAAGGCATAAGTCTTTCACATAACTCAAAAGGCCTGTCTCAAAGATGTGTATAAAAGCACAGGCGAAACTTATCTAGCACCACCACTTTTTAGTTTTTGGAATCTCCACAGTTTATTAATTATTCCATTCATATTGATATGAGACTCTCAACATTTGATTAAGCAAGAAGATTGTATTTCAAAAACTCAGTTTTATTTCTTGTCGGGAAAGAAATTGAAATGTGAATGGAGAAATTAATCTTTTCTCAGCTAATGATATGCTTCCTAAAATGGAGATACGGAGCTTTTTATTGAACTCGGCCAGCTTTGGAGTGCTTTCAGCTACAACGTGTTTCCATTCGTCAATATGATAACTTATTCTTTTCGTTTTATATAATCACATCCTAAAGCCTGGTGAATTACTTACACCATTAAGGAGTTGTACTTTATATAAAAAGGGAACTGCTGCCCATTGACTACTGATTGACATGTACTGTTAATCCTGTAGGCAATTAAATGCATAGTAAGCCTCCTTGATTGTTGTGGCTTTGTCATATCACATTATGTGGTTAGGATCTTGCAAAAAGATCTTCTTATAACCTTTGTGTTGAGATGGTGGTCATTATTGTCTTATAATGATAGGTGAGGATAACACTGATTACTCTGTAGTAAATCTTCTTTTTACCACCGTACCAGCTATCCATTATTTTGAATCTGCAGTCAAGAATGCAATTGCAAGGGTGCTGTCAAATGCGGGCCATCAGAGGTTGAAACAGTGTCTACTTTCTAGGAATTGTGGTGGTGACTCAGCCAGACAGCAGGTGTTTATCGTAGGTCCTGAGACATAGTAAATGCTCAATAAATATTATTGTTACTCACAAAATTTTCATTTGCCAGTGTTTACTTACAAATGCTCCCTAAAAGAACACCTGAATTGACCTTAAAGGCTTTCCCTGACTATGTTTATTAAGAGCATCCCATTCAACAAATTGTAACCTTTAATAATATTTCCTATTGAATATATTTTGCAAAGAGATTCACCCTTTTTTATAAAATGTTCTTTTCTCTTCTTCCTAAGTCTGCACATATAAATGGACTTGCCTGGTCATCTCCCTAGAATTCCTCTTTGCTAGAATGTCTTTTCCTAATTGTCTTGTGCTGTTCACTGAATAGAAGTAGCAGGAGACCCATCAAGTGAAAGATGAGATTAAGACAGGTTGTGGGCAGGCAGGCTTTATGGGAGTGAACATTTAGCTTCCTGTCAGTTTCCTTAGAAACAAATGAGAACAGGGCTTTGAAAGTCTATACCTCAACTTGAATTTTGGCTAAGGCAAGGATTAGTTCTTCTCACATTTTAACCAATAAAAATAATAGTGGTGGGGTTTAACCTTTGGCCTCTTGCCATGTTTCTGGCATCATGGTGAGCATTTTGTAAGTGTGATTTCATGTAATCCTCATTTAAACCAAAGGGGCTTTCCTTTTGGAACTGGTTCCAAATATCACCATATCCTGTGTGTCTATCATTGTGTATTCACGGTGACTAACATAATTTTATTCAGTCTTTTCAGTTTGTCATTAATGGACTTATTTATTAATTTTTTTAAAGGTACCTCATTATGAATGAACAAAGAAGTTATGTGCATGGTCTCGTTTTCCAGGTCTTTCCTATGAATTATTTGTGCCTGAGGTCTTTGACTCACCCCAGTGTATATCGTGGTAGTTCTAAATCTACAGAAGATACCTTATGGGGTTATAAATGTAGAAAAGCTTTGCCTGGGGTAAGTAGGCATAAAAGCTAGCTTCTTATTATCCATCTGTCTGGACATATTGGCCTTTATAAAGAAATCTTAAACATAAACAGATAAATCTCTTTTGATTATCAAAGGAATATGCTTATTATTTTGATTTTGGAAAATACAGAAAAGCACAAAGAAGGAAAAACCTCCTGTGATCCCATTACCCAGAGAGAACCTGCCTTAAGATCAACATATTTCCCTCCATTTTTCTTCTGCATTCATTCAGTCAGCAACATTTATTTCTGTGCACATATTTACATAAATATAATTGAGAGAGAATGTTTGTTTTTAACTCTGGGAAAATACTATGCATATAGTTTTGTGTTCTGCTTTTAAAAGTCCACATAATAACATGAGCATTACCTAACTATTAAATATGTTTTTCAGAAATATTATTGTAATGCTTGTATGGTAATCCCTAGATTGACTATATTATTTCCCACTGTGACTTACTTAGATTGTTTTTTCTGTTTTTGTATGTTAGGGAATTCTAGCTTATGTAACTTATAAACTGCCCAGTTCTCAGTAGCTTAATACAGTAAGGAGTTCTTGGTCACATAAGAGTCCAATATGGTGTTCTTGCTCTGCCTGTAAGTGGTGACTCACAGATCCTTCATCAGTTCACTCTGTCCTCTTCAACATGTGTGTCTCAAAGATGACCTGGGGATTGTGTTTGTTTCAGTCACGTAAGAGGGGAAAAGAGCATGGAGGATTGCGTGTGGAAGTTTTGCACATACTGCATCACTTCAGCTCACATTCTATTGGCTAAAATTCATCAGATGGTCACAGTGAACTGCAAGAGAGACTGGGAAATACAGTCTCAATGCATGCGTAGGAAGAAGAGGAAATGGGTTTGGTGATCCTGGTAGCGGTCTCTGTAGCTTTTAGAATTTGGGGGAAATTAGTCTCTGCTTCTTGGCTTAGAACGAGCATGGACTGTACAGTCCATGTACATCATCCCAGGTCTACTTTGGTTACTTAAGCCACAATTTACTTGACTATAAAATTGAGGCTAATAATATGTATGTCAAGGAATGATTCAGATTAAAGAAAAAGACAAACATAGCACATGCCTCATATAAACGAGGTGCTCGCCAATTTACCTTCCTTCTTTCCTTCCTTCTTTTTTGGTCTGAACTGAGTGAATGTTTCAAGCCATCATAAAAGACATATAATAACAGCTATTAAAAACGTTAACAGCAGATAAAAAACAAACAATGCTCAGGGCTTTTGCAATAACACTGGAGTGTTGAACTATATTTAGTGTACAGCTCGTCAGATGATTTGATAATGAATATATTACTCATATACTGTTGGTTGATATTTTCTAGGGAGATGGAGCTATGTGAAGTCAAAAGTTGCATAATTTTGAAAGAAAATGAAAACCGTTCTTTCTTTACATTGCAACAGAATAAATATTACCTAAGGAATTATGCTTTTAAGAGGCTACGCTGTTCCCCAAGGTGGTTGTTACAGGAGTTGGCAGTGTTTAACAGATGTTCATAAATAGTACTAAGGCTCCACTTGAGTTTTCTAGGTTGCTTACAAAAAAGTCAGGAAGTGAACTGAAAAAATTTTAAATATATATATTGCTTGATCTACTGTAGGATGGATGAAAACCAAATGAGTAAACAAGCTACCTCAATTATGTATCTTTTTCTCCTTTCATTCAACATGGAACAAGCTAAGGGATTTGTGAGTCTGTTATTTTTCTCAGATTAAATGTGGACCAAGTATTAGAATTTTTTTGTCTTTCTGAGCGAATATACGAGCCGCTTCAGTATGCGGGGAAAGAAGTATATGGGATGTGGATAACGGGGGGAAAATAACAGTGCTAAAAGTATTTGATATGCAAAAATCAGACTGTTCCCAGAGTCTTCAGGTGCAAGGTGTGGCACTGAAAAACAACTTTACATAAATATATATTTTCTTTATAGATAACCTACATGTGTATCATAAACATGAGAAAAATCTTCATCCCTTCACTTTCTTATTGCTCAGAATCCCTTACAGCTTTTCCCTGTTTGCGGATTCACAACAATTAGAAATTCCCTTCAATTCCTCGTTTACTGTTTTTTTTATAATGATAAAAAAATTGATGCCGAATAGTATCATGCATTTTCTGTACCTATTTAGAAAATCACTTTTTTTTCTTTATAATTTATTGAATTAACATTGATTGAATTTTGAATGTTGAACCAGACTTGCATTCTTGGAATGAACCTGCTTGGTCAAGGTATATGATCTTTTATTTATTATTGAATTCTGTAATAAATAATTTGTTTAGTATTTTTGTGTCTGTGTCTCTGAGGGCCGTTGGTCTCTACTTGTTTTTGTAATGTCTCTCTGTGGCTTTGCTATTAGGATAATGTTGGCTGCATAAAATGAAAAAAAGAGCCAACCCACCCCTTGCGCCCTCCTCTGGCAACCACCAATTTGTTCTTTGTATCTTTGAGTATGGTTTTTTTTTTTTTTTTTTAGATTCCATGTGTAACTGAGATCATATGGTATTTGTCTTTTTCGGTCTGACTACTTCACTGGGCGTAAGAACCTCAGGGTCCATGCATGTTGTCATAAATGACAGGATCTCCTTTTTAATGGCTGAATAATATTCTGTTTTAAATACATGTGTATGACATCACATATCCTTTACCTAGTC
Organism: Delphinus delphis; assembly: GCF_949987515.2. Taxonomy (NCBI): domain Eukaryota; kingdom Metazoa; phylum Chordata; class Mammalia; order Artiodactyla; family Delphinidae; genus Delphinus; species Delphinus delphis. Next base: position 81,560,988 of record NC_082692.2, on the reverse strand, counting down.
ATCTGTCTATGGACAATTAGGTTGTGTCCAAGTCTTGGCTGTTTAGTGCTGCAGTGAACATGGGGGTGCATATGTCTTTTCAAGGGAGTGTTTTTATTTCCTATGGGTAAATACCCAAAAGTGGAATTGCTGGATCATATAGTGGTTCTATTTTAAACTGTTTGATGAACTTCCGTACTGTTTTGCATAGTGGCTGCACCAGTTTACATTCCCACCAGCAGTGCAGATGTTGTCATCATATTGCCGTGGTTTTTGCTGTTATGGTGAGTGGTGTGCACCACATCTCAGTGTGCACGGGGTGGGGGCAGAGGCTGTCATTTAACTTGTGGTGTGTTGTTTCTCAGAAAGAGGAAGCACATGACTTATGAGACAGTTGTGGGCTGACCTCTCCACACAGTACTCTTCATATAAGAAAGAGATTGTATGTGTTCCCGTAAACCAGGACAGGTTTCAAGATTCATCTGGCATTTAACATTTTTTTAAGTGTCTCTAAGCGTAGATGACCATCCTTACTGGTTTGTCTGGATAGACTTAGATACATCTGTTGTTCCAGAACTATTATTAATAGCAGTCACATTCACTCTCAAACTGTCTTCATTTAAACAATAAAGTAGATGATCACCTTACTTGTAGAGTAACTTTAAGAATGACTCCTTGATAACAGTGGTCCTTTACTGAAGCCTGTTTTATGGAATGGATTATGATGGTTTTAAGTATTACCCCATTAATTCATGCAGCTTTTAAATGAAGAATGAAGAGGAGATGAAAGGGCTTTCCTGATACTCTTAGGCAGCAGTCCCCAACCTTTTTGGCACCAGGGACTGGTTTCGTGGAAGACAGTTCTCCCACGGACTGGGGCGGGGGATGGTTCAGGATGATTCAGGCACATTACATTTATTGTGCACTTCATTTCTATTATTATTACATTGTAATATATAATGAAATAATTATACAACTCGCCATAATGCTGACAGGAGGTAGGGCTCAGGCAGTAATGCGAGCGATGGGGGGTGGCTGTAAATACAGATGAAGCTTCGCTTGCTCACCCGTCACTCACCTCCTGCTGTGCTGCCTCATACCACCAGTCCGTGGCCTGGGGGTTGGGGACCCCTGCTCTTAGGGATGACTTCAGGAAGCCAGCGTATAAACACAGGACAAAGCTTAGTTCTCCATTCCAGGGCCAAGGGTGCTTCCCATTCATCTTTGCTTTCCTGGTACCCAGAGCATAGTATAGGTTCCATAAATGGTTACTGAATGGAAAAATTAGTAAGAGAACAAACACTCCAAGAAACCTTCCATCTAGGTTCACAGTTGCCAAGCAGGGCTTCTAGGATGTACACACTCATTGGGTTTTCTCTTATGCCACTGGGTCACGTCCTTAAATTTGGCTTAGGGAGAAGGCAAAACTAAGGGAGCAGCAGCCCCATGGGCCACGGTGGAAAGGTGGGAGGTCATGACGGGAGATGTCAACCTGCCAGCTTTGCCTGCTGCCAGCTTTCTGGCAGAAATTAGTTTAGGATTTTCCTCAGGCTGGTCCTCCTGTCTAATGCCACTAAACAGCCTTGGCCAATATGTGGGGATGGTCAGGTCTTCTGATATTGCCAGGAACAAGTCTACTTAGACAAAGACAGCTTCACTTTCTGCCAGGTTCTCTCTGAGCTCTAGCAGGTCATGGTATTGATAGTCCCTATTTATATCACCCAGCTGTGCTTTCAGTTATAGCATCACTGGATGTTTGTTCATTTAAATTGAAAGGTATCTCAAGAATGCTCATTTCAGTGCCATTCTTTGTTACTTCATCTGCCTACTGATGGAAAAAAAATAAATATTGTACAGTATTATACAGTAGCTTTCCATCCTTGCCATAGTGTTTTGTTTATTACCCTTGGATAAAATAAGAGATTGGACTGTAAGGAAACCAAGGGAGGACTCAAAAAACACTTGTAATTTAAGTAATCTTTTCTGTGTGATGTTAATTCATTTAACAGTGATTGGGTGCCTCCAACGATTCAGACACTGAGGTTGGTTGGGCACAAGGATGACCAAGAATAGTTGGTGCTTCTAAGGTGTTCACTGCCTTGTAGAGAGACTGATGCATACCCCTAGAAATGCAGTGATGGTAGAAGCCTGGCTTAATGTTATGGGCACTCAGAGGGGAAGGGTGTACCAATCCCATTGTGGATGCTGGACGATCAGGGACGACTTCCTAGAAGAGGTGAAAATTACATTTCCTTTTTGGCTCTTTATTAAATCTAATACATCTAATGAACAGACTTTATTCTGACCCTAGAATGGAAACTTTGGCCTTATTTTTTTTCTCTTTGGTTCTGATGGAAATGATCTCTCAAAATGATTGGTGAGATATTGGTAATACTAGCTCTGAGGAGAGAAGCCATAACTTAGATCATTTTGTTATTTGTGTGTCAAGGTAGTTACTTGTAGGAAAGAGAGAAGTGTGCTGTCCAAGGGAAGTGTAGATGGCTGCCTTCTTAGATAGGATTCTGTGGACAGTGCCCTAACGGATACTACTTTGAGTAAGTTCCAGACCTCTCCTTGCCTTTGTAGGTTGTGAAACTTTTGGGAACCCAATCAGAATTCATTGGACTGTAGAGGTGGTTACTAACCAACCAAACTTATGAGAATGATGTATAAACCAAAACCCAAAACGGAATGCTTTTCTTGCAACTGCAATGTTCATATCTGCCATCCTGTTGATGTCTTAGAAGGCAGACCTGTTGTTTTACCTTTACACAGGTTTTTCCCCTTCTCAAGCAGAAGAGTAAACTTCAACAGAAGCTGAGACTTTCATTTACTCATGGACTCAGTAAATATTTATTGGGTGCATGTGCTAGGTGGTGGAAAATACAACAGCTAACATTGTCTTGAGAACTCCATGTATGTTTAATAACTGCTGTTAAATGCTTTGCCTGGGTTTTCTCATTGCATCTTCTTAAGACATTTCTGAGATATGTCATCATCCTCATTCCTAGTTTATAAAAGAATCCTCTCAGAGGCCACAGGTGGTCCATATAGGTTAGACTCTGAGGTCGCACCTTCACTAACTGTACTGGTGTGCTTCACAAATTCCAGTCCAAATGAAGCACCTCTGAGTGACAGAAAAGCAAAGTCAAGGGCCCTTTACTTCTGAGCCCAAAGTCAAGGGACCAGGGCCTCTAGCATCGAGAGCCCTGTTCATAAGGTTGTTTGCCTTCACCCAGGGACTCTGATCCATCTATTCATACCCTCTTGCTCCCTAAAGCTTCATGTAAAACACCCTAGACTGGGCAGGCCCCCACCAAAGCCCTCCCTTTCTGCTTGAGGCCAACGTGACATCCTATCTCCTGGGTTGATTTTATTAGTCAAAACTGTGAGGAGTGCTGGTGTGTCCACCTTCCCTGCCATGGATACTGTAAGCAGCACCCATTAGCTGAACGAGGAAGTGGGTCTGTTGTGTTTCACATTACAAAGATACTCTCAATATAGAAACACATCCGCTGCCATGATTCAATGCCTTTTAACTTCACACTTGTTGGAGTTTAAAGGGGTCTTTTGTGAACATTGAAGTCCCTGAAGAAGGTGGACAGCTAAAATTTTCCACTAGGCCAATAGTATAATAACTAATGATGGAGAATGGGCTACAAGTCTTTCATTGCTTCTGTTTTAACTTCTGTAGCTAAAAGGCCAAACAACTTTTTATTTGTTCAGCTTCCCTTGATTTAAGCAAAGTAGTTTTAGTGGTGGTGGAGGGTTGTTAATAGGGGTTTGATAATGAGGTACTCTTGCATTTGGAAAATGTGATACAACTAAAGTCTTGTATAATTCTCTCTGGTTTTTATAAGCTTATGTCCAGCTAGCATTTCCCCCCCACACCCCATTAAATCCCTTTTGAACTTTTAATTTAAAAACTGTATCAGTGATGGATAAACATAATCTATAGCGCTACTATTGTATCGATTCTCACTTTCTGTTGTCAATAATAAAAATCTTTTACACTTCAGACCAGGAAGGTATCAGATTAACAGATTTTCTGGACCACTGGGCATCATTCAGTTGATATTCAGTAACTTATTTAGAAAATATTGAATATTTGAGCTTGGTGGGGATACAGAGTATAAACAGATCAACAAATTATTTACAGAATATGAGAAGTGCTGTGACAGAGGTAAAGAAGTGGTAAAATCATGGAAAACTTGGGATGGTCAAGAAAGTCTTTGTGGAGGTGATTTTAAGCTAACGTGTAAGGATGAAAAGGAGCCAGTCATGAGAAGCACTGGCAGTAAGGTGTTCGAGGCAGAGGCAGCAGGTGGGGCTGAGATCGTGTATTAGAAACAGCGTTCTCAGTCTGAGAAACAGGAAGGAGACCAGTGAGATTGAAAGGCAGTGTGGTGAGAGGGAGATGAGAGCCCAGATCATGCAGGATTTTGTGGGCCAGGTAAGTATTTTGAATTTTATTCTAAGTGAAATGGGAAGCTACTGAAAGATTTTGACAAGAACCCACATCAATTTGGTATCACCTCAGCAATGCTAGATGCCAAACCATCCCCAAGCTTCAGTGAGTCATTTGTTCTTGCTCAAACATCTGCATATTGGCTGATCCAGGGAGGTCTCACTGGGCTTGGCTATAAGCTACTGTTTGGGTCCAGTTCTGCTCCATGTTACTTTCATCCTCCTGGACCATCAGGCTAGCTGGGGCAAATCTTCAGGGAAATGGCCCAAATGCAAGAGATTGAGCCGAGCCTCTAGCATATTTCAAGCCTCTTTGCAATACCATCTGCTAACATCCTACTGGTTGAGCCCAAAGACAAATGACCAGGGCCTATAGTGGAGGGAAAGTCAGCGGGACATGGCAAAGGGTGTGAATCCAAAATGGGGCCAGTGATTCATTTGACCACAAGCAATGGCCTGATTTTTTCGATTTTATAAAAAGTTCACCAGTTGAATTAGGGCGACCGACTATCTTGATTGCCCAGGAATGAGTGGTTTTCTGGGCTACAGGTCTTTCAGTGCTAAAAGCAAAAAAGTCCCAGGCAAACAGGCAAACTGGGATGAGTTGGTTACCCTATTATGGATTGCCCAATGGTGAGTTGATTAGCAGGGCTGCAGGAGAAGTAGGGAAGAGGTAGGCTGTTATGATTATCCAAGTGAGAGAAGACAGTGATTGAATGGTGAGGGTGGCCGAGGAGCTAGGGAGAGGTGGATGTCTTAGGCAAATATTTTGAAGTTAGAGCTCATGAGTCTTGCTGATATATGGGATGTGGTGGATGAAGAAAGGAGTTGAGGACATGTTAGACCAGTTGAATGTAGTATTTGCTAGAGTATGGTGATCTGAGTAAGCTAAAGAGTAGAATAACAAATTTTAATAATTATTGCAAGAATGTGATAACAAAATAGTACTTGCAAATGCATTCTATATTGTAGTTACACAGTATGGTATTTCTTTTGAAAACCACACCAAGGAAATCAGTGAAATAAGTGTAGAAGTTGCTATATATCGACCCAGTCTTATAATAATGTAAACAAATTGTATCAGAAAAATGATTGCCACTAACAAAGGGAATCTTCCTGATAGCCTTCACTGGCTACCCCAGCTCATCATGGATCTTTACTCCTATAATGAGCAAACAAGCCATGGATATTGGAGAATGCATGTGTTCTCTTCATTTTGATTTGTCAGTGGCTCAACCCATCCTGATTTATAGTTTACATTGTAATACTATCTTGTGTGACAGTGTGCCTGGTGTGGTGGAAAGAATGTTTGAACAGGATTCAGAAGGTCTGAATTTGAGTTGTGGCTTTCATATTCACCATTTTCTACTCTTTCTTTTCTTTTTTTTGTGGGGGCCACACATTACATAGGATTGTTATTAGACAATGCCAGTTCCTTTTCCCCACCTGTCTAGTTTGATATCTTGAGTGATTAGGAGGACCGTTTCTCTAGAACATTCAGGGATGCTAGGTGAATTAACATGGAGTTAATATCAGTTTTCATGTGGGCAATGCCACTGAATACCTTTGTGATCCTGAGTAACTTGCTTGGCATATTTGGACTCAGTTTGTCCTCTGTGAGCTGGGAATCACAATTTAAGGATGTTATGAGGATTACATGAGACATTGTGTATGAAGGAACTCTGTGAGGTCCTATCGGTAATATGTTCTTCCTTCTCCATCTCCAACTGGACAATCAGTTTCCAGGCCTGAATTCATATTGGCTGCTTCTTTTTTTTTTTAATCTACTGTGCCTGTACCCTTACATGTGGTGGTGATGAACACATATTTTTAGAAGGCATGGCAAATAAAGCATCTCCTTTCTGATAGTTCTTGATTCTTCCACTTAACCTCTGTGGACTGTGTTGGTCGCCTCTGTGAAGCCAGACCTCCTGAATTTTTCTTACAGTTTTTTACATGAGGTCTTGGGCAAGTTACTAACCTCTCTGTGCCTTAGGTTCCCCCTCTAAAGGACTAATAATATTTCTGATGTCAGAGACTTGTTGTCTCTTCTTTATGTTAATTGTAATAACTCATTTTGTTAACACAGTTAGATCAGCGCATGGAAATTATAACTCTCCAGTAAGTGTTAGCTCCTTTATTATTATTGCTGTTACTATTTACAAGTAAGTTTCCTGCTGAATTTACTTGATTTGTAGACCTAAGAGTGGGATAGAACTATCTGGTTATATAGAAAATTGCAAAGCCTAGGTCATTGTGAACTCTAAGGGGTACTTTGGAATAGATTTCCAATATTTATTTTTTGGTGATTTTTCTAGTGGTTAGTGTACCCCATTTGATGAGTTTAATGCATTGTGTAAAAGGGTTTTTGATCATCTAAAATGCAGGCTTTTTGAATCTCAGTCCACTGAAGTCTTATTTTGTTTTCCCTTGTCCTGTATTGGACAGAGTCCATTTTAGCTTTTACTGCACTCTGGCCAGCTCTCTGCTCTTTTTAAGTATTTGGGTTTTTCTTTTTTGCCTTAGCTTCTTTATATGTTCTGTTTGTGCTCTTGATTTATTAAATCTCCAAGATCATCTCTCCTCTGGGACGGGAGGAGAGGCTTCTGGACAGACAGCCTCGGAGATCTAACACAGCCTCAAGGGTAGACTTCATGCTCATTTCATTCCAGCAACTGACTAGAGATCAACAAATGCATAGCACTAGTGTATATTATGTGCTTTTCCTGGAAAACAGATCTGTATTCAATGGGCTAAATAGTAGAAGAGGCATTTTTCAGTTGGCATGCCTTTGTAACTATAAATAACTATAAATAATTCTAGAAGGTTTTTCCTTTAAAGAAAAAAGAAAATTCTCTTAATATCTAAACTCATGGGCAGTCTGGTATATTTTTCCTTCTGGAAGGATGTGGAACTTTGAAGGATAGAGAAATAATTTTATGAATACTTAACACTTTGAAAAAATGAAATGAATAGCAAAACTCCATCTAGCTCAAAAGTTTCTTAAAGGCCACAGTAGCTTTGAGACTGGCCATGGAAATTGTTATGGTCTTCACTTGGCTGGAATACATAAGGAGGCATGTTAAAAAGAACACAATACAAATATTATTAAATTACACTTTTTATAGATATTTATGTATGATCTCATTTGTTCTTCAGATAATATGGGGGGGCAAGACAGGGATTATTTCTCTTTCTCCAGTGAGGAAACAGGCTCGGAGAGCTCAAGGGACTTGATCAAAGACTCACAGTGGCATGTAGGCCCACCCCCAACATTTGTAGGACCAAATAGAAACCCACATCCCATATGTTCAAAATATAAAGTTATAAGTCAAGCTAACAGTCTATCAGATAGACTAACATATACCCAAAATGGAATAAAATGTCTTACCTAGACAAACATACCTTCATAATGATGTGGGAGGCTTGGCTTAAATTTCATATTCCTGGACTTTTTTTTTTTTTTTTTGGCCACGCCCTGTGGCTTTTGGGATGTTAGTTCCCTGACCAGGGATTGAACTGGGGCCCTCAGCAGTGAAAGTATGGAGTCCTAACCACTGGACCGCCAGGGAATTCCCCATATTCCTGGACTTTCTGGAGTTTCGTGTAAGAATGTGCAGCATCGGGATTACCAACCCCTGGCCTGTGGTTCCTCTTTTCACCCTGGCTCCATCCCATATTGTAAGATGCTTCGTGTGCATTCATGCCCAGATCCATCCACCTCTCCTGCGAATAGCCACCCCACAAGCCTAAGGGTATACATAGCGGGTACCATGTTCTTCCCTTGGAAGGCCAGATCTTGAGAAGAGACCCACACGAAGCCATTTGGGCACAGACTTCAAGGGGATAGACTCTGGCCATGTCCCCCTTGGTTTTATGGACTCCTTATCCCAACCTATCATTAAGTCTGGTTATGAGGCCAGTAGTGGGGTATCCAAGATACAGGTTGGATTCAAATGGGTTGTTTGGCCACTTCAGTCACATTATTAGTTAATTTAGAGGAAAACAAAGTTTGTTCCTTCATTCAGTATGCATTTTTTTATGTGCAGGTACTTGGGGCTGGAGATGTAGCTGTGAATAAGACGTCTATTCGGAAGAACTCTAAATTCTAGTGGGAGGGGATAGAAAAATGAACATGTAAATAACTATAAAATAATGTCTGAAGGTTATCAGTGCCATCAAGAAAATAAGACAGTGAGCTAGTGATCTAAGGGGAGGGGAGGGGAGGGACCAATGGTCAAGGAAGGCTTCTCTGGAAGTGACATTTGCAGTATGAATGCTGAACAGCTGCAAGGAAATCTAGGGGACGTGTTCCAAGCAGGAGGAATACATGGGTCGTGGCCCCAAGCTTGGAGGCTTCAGGGGACAGAAAGATCATCATGGAAGCTTGGGTGTAGTTGGTGGAGTGGAACGAAATGAGGTTGGGGAGAAGAAAGGTTCTAGGAGGTCACTGGGATGTTGTCAGCCCTGTAAGGGATTTGAATTTTTTCCCAGTAGGATCCTTTGGATGATATTAAACAGGGCAGTGATAGTAAAACTTCCTGATGCAATTCACTACCTAACTGTTAACTCAAAGTGGCCTGTCAAACTTTTAATTATTTTTCCAATATTAAAGGAAGCCCACTGCCATACAAACCCCACCCCCCTCTTACAGTAGTTGAACGTCACAGATATATTTTGTGGACATTTTGAAGACTTAAACACTGGTGCTCCTGGCAAATAATGTAAAAATAAAAATGGCCATATATTTAGCTATCAAGTTTCGTGTCTTTTGCTAAAAATATAGAACCAGGAGAGCTCTGAGCATAAATATAGGCATGCTCTTGGTGTTGGTTATTTTATAACTATTCTTAGGTGCCACATGTCTTCATCTTTGTGTGATTTATAGTAATGTAAGTAATGTGTTGGAGACTAACAAATCAAAACCTCAGATGTGTGACACAAATGTTGTGTGTGGACTTATTGTTTCATGTGTTAGATTGCTCATGCAGTTCCTAAAATACCTTCTTGAAAGGAGTAACAGGAAGAAACAATTGTGGTACCGGATATTCAGCTGTGTGTACTTTTTTATTGGTAAGAGATTGGTAATAAATTCTTAATTGTATTAAATAACGTGTTAGCGTACCTCAACACAGGGACACTCAGCAATTTAAAATCTTTTGATAGCAAAACTCTGAGAAGTAGCTTGCTGCTTGTTAAGGAAGAACAAAGACAGACCAATTTTAGTTTTTATTTATTATAATGATTTTTTTTTTTACTATTAAAGATGTTTTCTCAACAATAACCAGATGTGTAACACAGAAGCAGCTGCATGAAATTTTCATTTTTATGCATGATATTGGAAATCTTAGACAAGGTTTATTGTATGTTTGGAAAATGAAATGATCTTTTCCTAGTCTGAACAGCTGTGTAAAACAGAATGATAACATCTTTTCCTGTCTCCAAGTGACCATCTGTTTTTATGGGATTTGACAGGTAATTTATTAATTTTAAGAGGTTTGTTTTAGTGAAATGTTAGCAAATATGCTTGTAGCGGATTTTTAGGAAATACCATAAAGCTCTGGAGTTTTTTAGGGCTGTCCTAAAGGTCTGGTGGAATCTTTAAGAATCTTTTTCTTGTGTATTTTGAATAGATTAAAATATTTGCCCATGGATGATAGAGTAGGGACTGCAGGTGTCAGCGACACATTTGACAGTCATTCATTTTGGTTTTGGTTGGATTTAGGATTACTAACTGTTCCATTGAGAAAGAGTTTATTGAATTTTTTTTCTTTCATGTTTCTGTTGTCTTTTTAATATAAAAATTAAGTCTAAAAAATAAGTGGTAAGTTGCTTTTTAAGCTCTGTCATCCTCCATTGCAGCTGTCACTGCACTTTGTTAGGGTCCTCCTGGCATCTTCTCACATCTTGCAAGATGTCAGCTCTTTTTTCATGTTCATCTGTCACTTTTAAGGTGTCACTGAATTACCCAGGCTGAATGCAAAACGATATGAAACACCACAGTTATTATGCTGACTGCAGACGCATGTGGGAATTCTTTATGATAGGCCCTTACTCATGTCATAGTACTTTATTTATTCCAGTGTGCTTAGCAAGCCAGCCTGGCCTTGTTTTTCTCCAGGTAGATCAGATGGCTGGAAATTGTCCTACTTATTTTTATTTGGGAAGCTGAAATATTAAGATGAGTGATCATGCTGGGTGAATAGAGTCGAGCTTCATCACTTCTCTCTCTGCCTCTCAGTCACCAAGTGATGCTAGAAGATTTAATCATTTTTAGCTCAGTTCCACAGTCTGCAAAATGAGGTTTATGACATTTTATTCTCTACTTCACTGGACCGGCATTAGAAAAATGAATGAATGTGGTGACTGTTTATTGGATGGCATTTGCTGAGTGTGTCTTTTCAGAGTTCCAGACGTGATCAGGTAAACAAAACAGTTTAAATTATTATCTATAATATGGCTCTCTGATAGTGGTGATGAGGATAATGATGATGGTGGTGTTGGTGGAAGAACAGGAGTGATTATTGTAAATGGGAGGCATCTTAGAGTAGTGACCAAGCCCGTGGACCCTGGAGCTAGACTGTCTTGGTTTAAATCCCTTTCCTGTCATTTACTAGTTGTGTAGCCTTAGGCAGGTTACTTAAATCTCTGAACCTAGTAAATGTCAGATTTGAGATTAGGACCTGCACCTTCTTGGCATGAGTTCCTGACCACTGTACTATGTTGCCTTCAAAACAAAAACAGAAAAGCCCCAGAACATGTTTTAGAGCATTTCAGAAGGTCATCTGACAGAGTGTTTAAAAACAGGAGAAGCTAGAGACATCCTTATGTTCTTTAAAATACTCATTAAAATTTTAAAAATACCCCACAGAGTCATGGATATGAGACCAACTGGGGAAGGTAGATTAATTGACTTTCTGAGGACTGAGGTTGGCATATTGGACTCTGCTACAGAGCTTGCTTATTTCTGATCTCTCACAATCAATGAATCTTGTTATTATGAATAGCTCTTTTTTTTAATTTTAAGCAAAACACTTCATTTGCAAAAAGAGATTATTGTCCCATGCATTCTAGGTTGTTTTAACAGCTTGATGAGAAATAACAGCTCTCTGAGGTTAACTGCTACTGTTCTCTGAACTTTGAAGTTTCTGTCATGTGAATCTGGTTTTGGAGATTTGGCCATAGTAAGGAAGGAGCTTCCCCAGATTGCCAGTAGCTATAGTCTCTGAGGAAATCATTGAGAGTTACCAGTAAGATACTCTATCCTGGTAACGAAAAGGAAAAAAAAAAAAAAAAAACACAAGACCCTGGTTAAAAAGTGGAGATAATAGTTTCTTTTGGAATTACGTTGCAACTTATTTCACTGCACAAGTGGTTCTGATAAAGTGGAGGTGATTTTTTGTTAGTTGAGGATATAGGTTGGTTGCTGTTGGCATTATTTTGCAAATGTTGAGGAAAATCTGTAATGGAAATAATTGAAATAAACGGGGCTTCGTATTGGACAGGGGAGTGAGAGTGGCAGCAGGGAGAAAGCATTTTGACGTGGCAGTTTGTGCATTCCCAGTGTAGTCGGCAGTTATACTCTAGCAGCTTATTGGCACCGGTGGCAGCTGGAGAAGGGTGAGACAGTGGCCCCATTCTGAAGAATGTCCTTTGCCTGCTCGCCAAGTATCACAGTGCTCAACCTGTACCGATGTTCACAGTGTGATCATTTTCATTATACCTTCCCTTATGGCGTAGGAGAGCAAAAAGGAGCAGAGGGAAGTATTGAGTGTTCTCTTCCTGTTTCCATGGTCAACACCATGTTGCTTCGGAGCTGATTCAAGAGAGAGCTGGATACAAAGCAGTGATAGTCTCATTTTGAGGGTTGGGTTGGTAGGATAAATTGGAATGGCCCTGAGGCATGAATGTGTAGGGGCTAGTCAGAATAGTAAAGAGGTCAGTATGGCAGAAACAGGCTAATGGGAAAGAGAGAGCACAGTAGGAATTGGGATACTGGGAATTCAAATTGTGTAGGACCTTGTAAGCATTTGGAGGGATGTTGACTTTAAATTTGCATGAAAAGAGAGATCACTTTGCAAAGGTTTTATTTATTTGTAATTTTTTTAACAAGTTTATTGAGTCATATTTTACATATAAAATTTACTCACTTTAGGAGCATAGTTCAGTGACTTGTAGTAGTAAATTTACTATCATTTATTCCTGTATGTAATCATCACCGTAGTCCTGTTTAGAAAATTTTCATCCTCCAATAAGATCCCTCATGCCTTTTTACTGTTAATCGCAGCTGCAGACAACCATTAATCTACTTTCTGTTCCTATAGATTTGCCTTTTCTGTAAAGGGAATCATATAACATGTAGTCTTATTTCTGCTTTTGTTCACTTAATGTGATTTTTTTTTGAGGTTCATTCATGTCACTGAATGTATTAATAGTTTCTTTTTTGTGTTTCTGAATAACATTTTTTGGATTAGTATTCATTGTATGGATATAGCACACTTCATCTGTTCACTCACCAGTAGGTGGACATTTAGGTTGTTCTGAATTTTTGCCTGTTGTGATTAGTGCTGCTATGAACATTTATGTGCAAATCTTTATGTGGAATGTGTCTTTATTTCTCTTGGGTAGTGTGATAGGCCGAATTCTTGCCCCATGACCTTTACCCCTGGTGTTGCACCCATGAGTATGTGACTTTCCATGGCAAAAGGGACTTTATGGTTATAATTAAGGTTACTAATGAGTTGACCTTAACATAGGGAGATTATCCTGGATTAACTATGTGGACCCCATGTGATCACTTGAGCCCTTAAAAGCAGAAGAGGAAAGTAGAAGAGGAATTCAGAGATTGGAACCATGAGAAGGATTTGATGCAATGTTGTTGGCTTGAAGGTGAAGGATCATGTGTCAGGAAAAGAGAGACCTCAGTCCAACATATGTAAGGAACTGAATTCTGCCAGTAACCTGTGAGCTTGGAAAATGACGCTGAGCCCGAAATGAGTATCATAGTCCTGGCCAAAACCTTGATTTTAGCTGGGTGAGACCCTGCCACACTGTGCCACACCTCAGACCCACAAACACTGTGAGATAATAAATGAATGTTGTTTTAAACAATTAAGTTTGTTGTAATCTGTTACAACAGCAAAAGAAAACTAAGAGAGTAGATTCCTAGGATGGAATTGCTGGGTCATATGGTAAATTCCTACTTTAAAAACTTTGCAGTGGTTTTGAACGGAGCAATGACATGATATTTTGAAAAGATCCTCTGGCCATGCTGAAACAGGCCTGTAGAGGGGCCAAGCGAGGGCACAAGCAGGAAGAACAGGAGACAAGTCAAGAGATGGTGGCTCTAACCAGAGGTGCTTTGCCCAAGTTGGAATCAGGATAGAGCCATGGATGACAGAGGCATCTGGAGCAGTTTGACCTTCTTCTGGGGGTGGCATGGTAGGAGGTGATGGCAGGTCTAAGATTCCTCAGTGACTGAACATCCCAAGACCACTGGTCAGTCTCCAGTGGAATCTGAGTCCTCAGAGGAGGTTGATTCACTGGTAAAAGAAAGACTCTGTAAGATATTTTCTCTTTTATCATTGCACGTAAATAAGCATCCCTTACTCACCACTCTGAGAAAACTAGTCACCAGTGAAGGTGATGGTTGGTTGACAGAGGAAAATGAACATCAAAATGAATAGACTAAGATAATTGTCTTAAGAGAGAAACATAATGTGTCATGTAAGAAAAGGTGGTTTTGAGGGTGGGGAATGTCATTCTACACAAATATATGTGTGGTTTGATATATTCCTAGTATTTACTATCAGGCATTAAGTACAAAACTTTCAAAGGACATATTTTAGCTTGATTTGACCTGGGATAAGCAGGCTTCCTAATTTGGATATTTTAAGTTCATATTTAGTTCTCCAAGTTTTTTTGAAGCAAATTGATGACTCGCTCACCATTTTGATATCTTAAGTGTATGTCTGACAGTTAACCATATTGGTAGAAGTTAGCCTTACCTGACTGAATCCCATAAGCTTCTTAAATACCTTTGGGTCTTTTCATACATGTTATTTTTCTCTCCCTTTGGTGCTATAGTGCTCACCTCACTTCTTAGGCTAATACTCTAAGAAACTTCTCTGACCTTCCATTCAGTCTCCCCTTAAGATGCTGCCACTCCAGGCACTTTCCTCATCGCATGCTGTTTTGTCTTTGTCTGCTTCTCATCTGTCTCCCTAACTTGATGTTTGGCTCCAAAAGTTTAGGGTTTGGCGTTCACCATTGCATCCCTGGTGAAAAGAACTTGACGCTGAGAAGTGCTTAGTACATACTGGTTGAATTAAGCAAAGAATCACAGCTACCACCTTATTGCATGCCCGTCTCTTTTAAAAAAATACTTAACATTTAATCTCTTAAAGAAAGAACAAGTGTTCTGGGAAGTCACTTGTGATGGACAGACCTCCCAATCCTTTTGACAAGCAAATATGGGAGTATATTATGTTAACCACAGACATGTGTGTGCCACATCTGGTTGCTAAGATCCTTTTCAGTGTAAAGGAAGCAGCCATATGCTAAGCACTTTCATCTTGTGCCGTATTAGTTTGGCTGAATCTTTGGAGTTTGCTCTTGAGAAAACACTGCCACGGGAAAGTCTAAAGATTGTGTTAAACAGCATTGGTTAAATGCCTTACTAACTCCCTTTGCATCACTGCCCAGGGATATGTCTGTGAGAAATGTGTTTATTAGAAAGTGACTGGACAGCTAAGTACTTAAAGGATAAAGTACTCTTCAGAGGAAGTCAGAATGGTTTACTGTGCAGGATAACATGGAGGGGGAAAAAGCTTTGATTTCAGGAACACAAACTCAACCAAATATATGGGATCTCATTTTCAGAGAGTCTCGCCCAGGTTTCCTGTTCACCCACCTATAACTTCCCACAAACAATTCAATTTTATTTGACATTTATTGGATTACACTTGACATTTCCAAGTACAGCATATATTTTTTTCTTCCTGACAACTCAGTTGTGAAATTATGATTGACACTCTGTAATATTCAGCTCACTTGTGTTCAAGTGAGCTCTATACTATAAATATATACAAAATCATTTTTAGCTGTACTTTACCTTATTTAACTAATGCATTTTTTCCCTATTATAAACACCCCTGCTGTGAACATATTCTTAGTCTACATATCCTTTTTCACTTAGGTGATTAGTGCTGTAGGAGTGAGATTGCTGGTTTCTGAGTATATGATCCTTACTGCCTGTGAAAATTGTACCAGTGTACACGCTTAAAGTGAATGATTGAATCACCCTTCATCAAAGCGAATGTGAGTATGCCTGTTTACCCACATCCTCTCTGAAGTTATGTATAGTCATTCATTTTGAGTTTTTACTAGCATGTCTACTGTCTGTGGGAGACCACTACTAATTCTTTTAGATGGAGAAATAATATAGCAAGCAGTATCATGTTATAGAGCTTATATTTTACATATTTGAGACCTAGCCATATGCTGTATATTTGAACTCTTTGTACTGGTGGGGTTAGACTGTAAGCTCTTTGAGGACTTGATTATGTTGTACCCAGCACACAAAACAGCATGTGTAAAGTTGTATACAAATAGATCTTTGATGGCTTCTTCTTCAGTGAAACAGTTCTCCTTGTGAATGCCCCTGACCTCCATCTATGGGCATTTTTCCAATGTTTGTCTTTAAAAATCAGGAGTTAACACTCCCCTGCATGCTTCTACTTGCTTCCTCATGCTATTCTACTGGACTTATTACCCAAATTTCTTTTTTGTATTGGAGTCTGCTCTGTCTTCCTGCCATCTCTTGCCATTATCCAGCATATTTTATGCTATTTTGGAGAATTGATTCTTTCTAGTTTTTTTTTTTTTTTTTTAACTTTTAAGGCTCCACATGTAATTCACTTTCCTTGGACATTTATTGGATTTTATTTATGCAAATGGTGTGCCTTATAACATAGCTGAAAACAAAATAAAACATGGATTCAGGAGTGATGCTCATAATTTTTGTTCCATTTCTGCTTCTTTTGGTATCATTGTGACTTGAGAAAGTCAGAATACCTCTCAAAGCTCTTTACTCTTATGTAATTTTAGTAAAACAATCTGCTTCATAGGGTATGGTGAAGACGAAATGAAATTTCATGAATATAAAAACTTAAACAAAAACTATAAAGTAATGGAAAAATTACGGGTTTTATTATCTTACAAGGAAAAAACAGAGAGTCCAATCAAGCTGTGGACCAAATCCAGGAATGCAGACAGCCAAGAGGCTGAAAATATAGAGGGTGGGTCAAGCTGGAAGGCCAAAATTCAGACCGTGGTTAATGGAGAGGCTCTGTAGGAAGTAAAGGGATAACAGTGGGTAGGAAAAGATGGCAAAGTGTCCGTATGGTTAGGGAAGGGCTTGATCTATATTCCTCTGGCAAGGAATGTTTTCTATATTTTCAGATAAGAAAACAAAGAACTTTTACAGATAAGAAAACAAAGAACTTAGCGAGGGCGTATAATTGAAAATAAAAAACAAAGTTCTGTTTGACTGCAAAACCTGTGTTCTTAACCTGTGAGCTGTACAGAACAAGAATCCAGTGATCTTGTTAGGAAAGCCTAGTGTATAGTTCCAGTTTGCTCTGTCTACATTATGAGTGAAATATGGACATGGCAAAAGGTAGTGATGTGTACTTTCCTTATGCTGCTTGTCCTGAATATGCTGAAATAAACATACAAAGAGAGTATTATTTATCCTATGAACTTTGATGTTTTTTAAAAAAAAACTCTTAAAATATTTTTTTATAGTAACAGTGTATTTTTTTAAACAAAGTATAGTCAATTTACAGTATTGCATTAGTTTCAGGTATACAGCATAGTGATGCAGTATTTTTACAGATTATACACCATTAAAAGTTATTACAAAATAATGGCTATAATTCCCCGTGCTGTACAATATATCCTTGTTGCGTGTCTGTTTTGTACATAGTAGTTTATATCTCTTAATCTCTTACACCTAACACGCTCCTCCCTCCTTACTTCTCCTCACTGGTAACCACTAGTTTGTTTTCTGTATCTGAGTTAGTTTTGTTTTGCTATATATGTTCATTGGTTTTATTTTTTAGATTCTACATATAAGTGATATGATATAGTGTCTGTCTTTCTTTGCATGACTTATTTCAATAGTATAATATTCTCTAGGTCCATCCCTGTTGCTGCAAATGACAGAATTCCATTCTTTTTATAGCTGAGTAATATTTCATTATACACACACACACACACACACACACACACACGCTACATCTTCTTTGTCTATTTTCTATAGATGGACACTTGGGTTGCTTCCATATCTTGGCTCTTGTAAATAGTGCTGCTATGAACATTGGTGTGTATATATCTTTTAAAATTAGTGTTTTTGTTTTTCTACAGATATATACCCAGGAGTGGAATTGCTGGATCATGTGTAATTTTATTTTTAGTTTTTTTAGGAACCTCCGTACTGTCATCCACAGTGGCTACACCAATTTACATACACCAAATTACATTCCCACCAACAGTGTACAAAGGTTCCCTTTTCTCACCCTCTCCGATGTTTGTTATTTGTAGACTTTTCTCTCCATCATTTGTTTTTGATGATAGCCATTCTGACAGCTGTGAGGTGATATTTCAATGTTTTTGTTTTGTTGTTGTTGTTGTTGTTGTTTTTGTTTTTTTTGCAGTATGCGGGCCTCTCACTGCTGCGGCCTCTCCCATTGCGGAGCACAGGCTCCGGACACGCAGGCCCAGCCATCATGTCTTACGGGCCCAGCCGCTCCGCGGCACATGGGATCTTCCCGGACCAGGGCACGAACCCGTGTCCCCTGCATTGGCAGGCGAACTGTCAACCACTGCGCTACCAGGGAAGCCCTTCAGTGTTGTTTTGATTTGCATTTCTTTAATAATTAGTGATGTTAAGTATCTTTTCATGTGCCTGCTAGCTATTTTTTTATCTTCTTTGGTAAAGCGTCTTTTCAGGTCTTCTGTCCATTTTTTCATTGGGTTGTTTGTTTTCTTGATATTGAATTATATGCACTGTTTATATATTTTGGATTTTAATCCCTTGTCAGTCATCATTTGCAAGTATTTTCTCCCATTCTATAGGTTGTCTTTCCATTTTGTTGATAGTTTCCGTTGGTGTGCAAAAGCTTTTAAGTTTAATTGGGTCCCATTTGTTTATTTTTGCTTTTATTTCTTTTGTGTTAGGAGGCAGATCCAAAAAACTCCGCTACAATTTATGTCAAAGAGTGTTTCTGCCTATGTTCTCTCCTAGGAGTTTTAGGGTGTCCGGTCTTACATCTAGGTCTTTAATCTGTTTTGAGTTTATTGTTGTATATGATGGGAGGAAATGTTCTAATCTCATTCTTTTTCATGTAGCTGACCAGTTTTCCCAAAACAACTTATGGAAGAGACTGTCTTTTTTCCACTGTATATTCTTGCTTCCTTTGTTGTAGATTAATTGACCATATGTATGTGGGTTTATTTCTGGGCTCTCTGTTCTGTCCCATTGATCTATGTGTCTGTTTTGATTACTGTATCTTTGTAGTATAGTCTGAAGCCTGAGAGGGTGATACCTCCAGCATTGTTCTTTTTTCTCAAGATCGCTTTGGGATCTTTTGTGGTGCCATATGAATTTTAGGATTGTTTTAGTTCTATGAAAAATGTCATAGGTATTTTGATAGGGATTGTGTTAAATTTGTAGATTGCTTTGGGTAGCATGGCCATTTTAACTGTATTACTTCTTCCAATCCTAGAGCATGGCATATCTTTCCATTTCTTTGTATCATCTTCAGTTTCCTTCATCAGTGTTTTATAGTTTTCAGAGTATAGGTCTTTCACCTTCTTGGTTAAGTTTATTCTTAGGTGGTTTATTCTTTTTGATGCGATTTTAAATGGGATTTTTTTTTTTTTTTTACTTTGTGATATTTCATTGTTAGTATATAGAAAAGCAACAGATTTCTGTGTATTCACAGAAATATTTCTGTGTATTCAGCTGCACTGAATTTGTTCTAATAGTGTTTTGGGTTCTTTTTGGTGGAAACTTTAGGGTTTTCTCTATAAAGTATCATGTCATCTGCAAATAGTGACAGTTTTACTTCTTTCTTTGGATGCCTTTTATTTCTTTTTCTTATCTGATCACTGTGGCTAGGACTCCAATATTATATTAAATAGAGGTGTCAAGAGTGGGTATCCTTGACTTGTTCCTGAATTTAGAGGAAGGGCTTTCAGCTTTTCATCATTGATAGGATGTTAGCTGTAAATTTGTCATAAATGACTTTTATTATGTTCAGATATGTTCCCTCTTTATCGACTTTGATGTGAGCTTTTATCATGAATAGATGTTAAATTTTGTCAAATGCATGTTTTTGCATCTGTTGAGATGATAATGTGATATTTATCCTTCCATTTGGTAGTGTGGTGTATCACACTGATTGATTGTGAATGTTATCCTTGTTGACCCTGGAATAAATCCAACTTGATCATGGTGTATGATCCTTTTTATATATTGTTGGATTTGGTTTGCTAATATTTTGTTGACCATTTTTGCATCTATATTCATCGAAAATATTGGCCTGTAATTTCCTTTTTAGTAATAGTGGAGTTTAATAAAGATTAAATAAAATAAGTTTGGACAAAATTATAAAACATCCCATAAATTGAGATTTGCCAGAGTATTTACTAGTAAGATAGTTTCTCATTTCTTTCTATCTTTTTTTCTTTTTACTTTTTTCTGAGTCTTTCATCATCTGGATTTTTTAGTCTTGTGTTATACTGGCTGTACTATGTCTATCTATTTATCTCAGAATAATAGGTACTATTTTACTTACACATCAGTGTCATATGTTCCCCTGTGAACAAGTTTTTTTTTTTTTTTAAATGCACTAACATTATTTTTAGAAGATGGCCTTACAATGTGGTTGACAATTGACATGGACTCAATACCCCAGAACTGAATTCAAATTTTATTCTTCTGACAACACACTGATTTGTTTGAAAGCCTGTGCTGGTATATACAGGGGAATTATTATCCATCTTGGAATATCATTGTGTTCCTGAACAGTCTCCTATCAGATAGGAAGAGAAGCTGGGCCAGAGAGCCCCCTTTGGATGTTTCTTGGTTTGGAATTTAGCTATAGTAAGTTTATTAAAATTTGCTTGGATTTTTTCCCCTTGATTTTATATTACACATACTGTGATTGAAAAGGTTGTTTTTTTTTTTTTTAAGTGATGAGAAATAAAACCTTTTGTTCTGAAGGATGAGGTATTAGACTGTGATTACTGTTAGTCTCATCCAATTTCAGGTTTCATCTCAGAAGAACAAAGTTCTCCAAGCACTTGGCATTAATTAAAGTAGGTGTAGAGAACCTCACTTAAATTAATGCCACTTGACATTCTAAATTCTTCTACCCTTAATCTTGTAATTGCCTCATTTTTGCCTGATTTATAACTTGTGAACCTGGACCCTTTATCCTAGTGAAAACTCAATTGTAAAAGGATCTATTAACGAGGAAGGAAAAATTTCATTTTGAGAAGACACGATTTTATTTTATTTTCAGCTTTAACGTAAATTTTGATATTACATATAACTGGAATTTCTAAATACTTCTTTTAAAGGACATTTTAGGATTTCATGATATAAGTTTTAGCCTTTGGAAATATTCTCAAATCTTAGAAAGTATCTTGGATGAACCCTAGATTTATGCTAGGTCAGGCGCTCCTGGATCTTTTCACAGAGCCACAGCCTCCTCTGTGCCTCCCCGATGTTGTGGGCCTGAATGGGTGCTCTTTGTCTCCTCTGAGGCCTAAGCTGAACCACACCAGAACCTCTGAGGCTCAGGCTTCTCCTGCCAACTTTTGGCAAACTTGAGTGAGAGAAAGGAGTGAGTGAGAGAAAGGAGATTGAAGACAGAAAAAGTCTGCAGATAAATCCCTTCCTCTGCCCTTCTGCCCCATCTTATCCCTTACTCCTCCCTCATGGCTTGTCCCAGACACAGTGGTTCCTATGGCCTCTCTGGAGACATCCCATCCTCCATGACCAACCATCCAGCTGAAGCACGGGCCACCTTGCCAGCTACCACTTTGGATTCCTTTCCTTCCTACCTGCCTCGCTGCACTGTTCCTCTCACCCTGGCTCCACTGAGATTCCACCCTCAAATACAGAATACACTTGGCATGCTTTTTAAAAAATATGGTCTTGTTTTTTAGATAAGCCAATCTAAAATGTTTTGAAAACATAAAATATTACCATTATTTTGTCTAAATATTTGTTAGGTAACTAGATAATTTCAGCAGACACAAGCCCTTATTCTTGATTAGGTGCCACAATTCTTTACCTGTTGGATACAAAAATAGCCCCTAAAATTATATATGTATGAAATATGTATTACTATGTATTGATTATATTACTGAATTTATACTATATGTTCATTATAAATAGTATATATTATGTATACTATCAATTATATAGCAATATATAATCATCTTAATGAAAAATAGGCATGTGATTTTTGAAGTGGTACAATTTAAAAATGTTATTGTCTGACCAAATCAGAGAGAAAAGCACACAGAGAAAGGAAGAGTGAAAAAAATAATAACCCTCATGGCTTTTCCCCACCCCATCCCCTCTCACCAAGCTCTCGTTAATTGGTTGATGATGTTTTTTGAAATGCACATTTGACAGGTCATTCTCCTTTCCCTTCCTCCAGTTCTTCTTAAGATAGAGAACTAAAGAGAGTATTCTTTACTTTTGCCCATTGGTTCTTTGGGAAAATGGAGATTTGATTCCATTACTCATTAAGATAAAATTGAATGAGAAAGTGCATGTAAAATATCTAGCATAATGACTGGCTAGACTACAACGTGGCTGCCCCTCTAGCGTAGAGCTGTATCTGGCTGCCCTGGTTGTATAATCCTTTATGACTTTGGAGAGTTCCTGTCCTCCCTCTTCCCATTCCTGTCATTACTAGAAGAGAAAGATCCCATCGAGACGGAAGCTCTGTACAGCTTCTTTGGCTGTCAGATTTTTGCCCTGAGTATCAAAAGAAATTATTTTAGATATCCACTGGTTGAAATGCCACCAGGTTTTGAGTCTCTGCTTTATAATAATCAGAAGTCTTTCATTGATATTTAGCATTTAGTAGCTATGAAAAGTTAATGTTGAAATCAGATTTTCTTCTCATGTCATTTATTTTCTATGTGTTCTTTCACTTAGTTTATTTCACTTAATCTAATTTTTTTCTAGCTCTTGATTCTGCTTAAACTTATTAACCAAACTGTTCTGAGTCCTAATTCTTTTTGTAACGAAGAGTATACCTTGTTTTCTTAAAAGTCCTTTTATTTATGACTTCCTTATGACCTTGCACATCTTGAAGAAGTACTACTTGTTTTAGTTATTGTTCGTTTTATGTGCAGCATGAGGTCTTTTTTGACTGTTCTTTAATTTTCTCCAATATGAACTCTCTTCTTTATAGCTTATTTTTAGCACAAAGTGAACTTTACTCTTAACTGCCCTAGTTAACTTAATTCTTTACTTATTTAATTCTTTACCACCCAACTGAGTCAGGTGAACCTGTTGAGTTGTTTATACTCAAGTGACATCCATTTTGAGTTTTTGTCTTTTTTTAGTCACTGTTTTGGTATTGATAGTGAAAGTTCATTTGGACAATTTGGTTATCAATTCTTAGTGAGAATGAATCAAGTGTACTTTCTGTCTTCTCAACCTATATGCTTTTCCCCCTAACCCAGTTGGTATGAGATATTTATATTTAGTTGGCAGAGAGAAGTAACTCTCAACTGAAATTCTCTAAAAGCAACAGTTGGGAAAAAATGATGCACTCAGTAAGGTTTTTTGAGAAGGTTTCTGTTTTCCTTGAGATAATCTCCATCTTACATAGCACAGCAGTTTTCTCAAGCAGAGGGTGTTCTTGACATTTTCCCAAACTGTCGCTGCTCCTTGAGATTGCTCTGGGAATTTAAATATGTTTATCTAAATTCATCTATTTGCTATTTAAAGAGGAGAATGTTTCAACACATTTATGAATGGGAAATACTTCTTAAAACCCTGTTCGTTTCTGGAATCAGGAAAATTTCCTGTCTACCTTTATTCTCTTAAAAATTGTACAGATTATTTACTAACACACACGAAATGTTTTTGTGGTTTGCTTTTACAAACCATATCATAGCATAGTTTGTCTCTTCCTTCAAAGAGAGTCTCTGGGTTTATGAATGAACATGTCTCTGCAAAATCATTGAATCTGTCGTGAAGACAAGACTTCATCTGTGATTATATCGAGGAGTTCTGTCCTCTCTTCAACATTCTGTTGATTGGTGAATAATTAAATTTATAGTTATAGTCACGTCCACATACAACTTTGGTGTCAAAATAGCAAGGCAACACATTTTCCCCTTAATTATTCATTTATTTGTTCTTCTGTTTGTTCCTCCATTTGCTCTTATACTTTTTCATCTACTTGGCCATCTGTCCATCTGTTCTCTCATCCATCCAAGACATATGAGTTAACACATGCAGCATGTCAGGTGTGGTGACAGGTTTGGGGGCCTGAGAGGGAAAATTTATGCCTCTTGTTTGAGTAGTTCTTTAGCATTGAGGGTGGTGGAAGACACCAGCCAGAAGGAAACAAATTAAGCCTTTTTAGTTTTCAAATATAACATGAACAGTTCTGTGCTCTTAGTGATCTCACGTATCAGGCAATTTGTAATTTTCTGGAAGATGGTCATATAGGAGGGAGTTAACTTACCTGGTAGTTGATTTTAACAGGTGCTTGTGTTCAGCTGACTGCCCAGCAGTGTCACTACTGGATTGCTTGGTTTATTTTCTTTGTCATTGCCTCTAAAGTAACTCTCATGTGTGATATAAACTTTGTTTCTTGGTTCAGAAAAGCTACCACATATGATGATGAAAGGAAAGAGGGGGAAAAAAAGGTCATGGGCAGAGAAGACAAATTTTACATAGAAAGAAATAATTTGTTGACAGCTCATATTTATGACATCTAAAGGATGTCAGGAGTCATCTATCTATTCTGCAACACATTAAGAAAAACTGATTTGTAAACCTGCTTTTACCAGTGTTCCAATCAATAAACATTTTTTTTAATGGTTTTCATTATACAAGGACAGTTAACTGACAGAGTGAACATTCAGCCGGTGCTTACTTTGGTCCGTATACTTTGCTAACTCATTTTAATATATAGCTTTACTTCTTCTCTAAACAATTCTGTGGGGTAAATCTTAATGATTAGTTTCATTTTACAAATTAGGAAATTGGGGGCCAAAGGTTTAGAAGTTTGTCCAATGTCAAACCATAGTGACTTATGTGGAATGGGAATTTGAACACTGCCCCTTGGAATTCAGGTGCCATCTCCTCACTATTTCTAGAGTTGTCATCTCAGATCTGGGGTTTCACCCTGTGACTGTCAAAGTTCTAATGCAGGGGTTCTCAAACTTGACACCTTTGGCACTTTGGATTGGATAATCCTTTGTTGTGGGGGTGATGCGGTGCATTGTAGGATGTTTAGTAACATCCCTGACGTCTCTCTAGAATCTAATAGCATCTCTCAGTTGAAACCACCAAAAATGTGTCCAGACATTGTCAAACATCCTGTGAGGAATAGAATCACCCTGAGTTTAGAACCACTGTAACTAGCAGGCAAATTAGGATTATGTGCTGTGGTGTACGGAAGGAAATCATGATTAAAAGTTTGGGGCATTTGGAAGAAATGCTACTGCAGTGATGATACCTGAGGTTTCACTCCTACCTGCAGGTAGCCAAACTGCAAAGTTAGAGGGCACAGTTTCCAAGACTGTCTTTAATTCTGACACCAACTTCAAGTTTGGGGGTTTCCAAAAACTACTCTCAGGTTTGCTAGTTTGCTAAGAGGACTCATAGATCTCACTCCAAGCTGTTATGCACATGGGGAAAGGATACAGATTAAAATCAGCCCGAGGAAGACATGTGTAAAGCAGAGTTTGGGAGGGTTCCATACATGAAGTTGCTTTGTCCTTTTTCCTTGGGAAGTTCCTTTGTCCTTTGCCTGTGGAGTCAGCACATGTTACCATCCCAGCATTAATGTGTGACATGACACACAGCATTGCCAACCAGGGAAGATTGTCTGAGTTTGGTGGCGAGGGTTTTTACTGGCATTCCATTATGTAGGCATAATTAATCGGTTGTTTGCCAGTTTTACTGCGAACTTAAAACTGCTCTAAAAAATAAAATACATATGTTATTTTCTTAAATACATTTTTTTTAAAAAAGAAAGAGAAGTCACTTAAGCTTTCTGTAAGACCAAAATGGAAAGCATTTGTTTTCTCACATTTTCTCTCTCATTTGCCTCTGTTTGTGTTGCTATAGAATCTTGGGCTTACATAGAAGTAAAGAATCATATTAATTTTTAGACTTCTATTTATTTTTCATCCTTCCCTTACTTTGCCACTTTAAAATTTATTTGATGTTTTTCCTTCAGAGTTGTAGCTGGCTGGGTTCCACCATTTGGTTGGAAAACCACACCCCGCACTTTTTTCTCATTTGAGGGATCACTTTGGATTCTCCTTACTCTGTTGCCTTTTGTGTAACATGAATGCCATTTTCTTTAGCACATTTAAGCCCAACAGTGATGTTTTTCCTAAATTGAAAAGTGTTCAATGACTCTAATACAGGTTCTTTTGCTGTCGTGGTCTCCCTCTCAGGTACAACAATAGTCATGCAAGACTGGCCTCCAAGGTGCCCGTGTTTTACATTTTGGTGGAGTTTCATTTCTGCCAGCTATTCTTGAGAGAGCTAATCAACACACGTCTTTCTTCTTTGCTGAGGCAGCTAATAGTGTTGTCATCATCATCTTTTCTTTTCTCCCTTTCTCTTTTTTGGTGTTACGTACAATTGAATTAACTTTCCAGAGCAATAGTTTCTGAAAACATTTTCTCAAGAACAAAAAGACAGATTTTCTTTGTGTATAAAGAAGATGGATTATGCTAGGGGAATGAAGAATCTTTTAATAAAACATTGCCCCTCCTCTACTTTGGTTCAACTGGGAAAAAATCAATTTTATGTTCTTCAAGTGCAAAGAAAGATCAGAAGGAAAAGCTGACAGTCTCAATAGAGGGCAAGGTGGGATGCTTGATTTGGGTCCCATCTCTCTGGTGGACTTTAAGCAACCTCTTTCCAAATGGAATAAATTAAAAAGAGACTAGAATTTTCTTTTGTGCGAGTGGGAATAAAGAGCGACATGAATACAAATATTGTCAGAATGTTTTCGGATTACTCTTTTCTTTGTCCTGAAACTTCTGACATAAGAAGTATAGTTCTGTCATAGTAAAATGCAGCATTACCTTATGTTTAAAAGTATTTTGTTGATTTCATTGGTATTTCTTCTTCCTTTCTGAAGGAGCTTAAACATATTGTAGTTATGAGGCATTAAAAATAAAGAATAGAAGAAATCCATAATATGAGGGTAACCATTAATCTTTAAAATCCTAGATAGTTTTATCTTTCAAATTTCTTGAAAAGTTATTTGCTATGGTGAGAAGCATAATAGCTCATCTTTACTTGTGTTGTTTGTGTTTTTAATGAATACAATTCAATTGAAAATAGAAAAGTATATTAGTGGAAGATAGAGGAAAAATTGTTACTTTGTAAAATCCACTATAATTATCTGTTAAGAACTTGCGCTTTTTACTTTAAAAAAAAAGTACATTATTTTCAGAATTTCTATAGGTAATAATGGTCATAGTAGAAAAAATTGAAACCAGAGAGAATTATGAAGAAGGAAGTAGAACTCACCCATTTAACTTGTCCGTAGAGAGATAATAATTTAGTTGGTCCCTTTTGTTTTTCTATATGCATATACATATAGATATATGTTTATATAGATATATGTTGATATATAGTTATATAGATATATGTTTTTCTATATGTATATACATATATTAACTATTTTCATACAGCTTTATTTCACAAAATGTAGATCATAGTTTATATACAGTTATAGTCTGCTCTTTATATTAACACAGAGTATATGAGAATTTTCTCTTGTCGTTAAATAGTCCCCCCAAATGTAATTATAATGATTGTATTAAAGTCCATCAGTTGATGAATTAGAACTTACTTAAACCATTTTCCCCCTGTAGTATTTTCAGATTTATTTCTCTAAATTGACTCTAAATTTACAATCTGAGGAGGTAAAGACATAACTTTATAAGGTCAAAGACGTGCTAGAAAGTTCACCATCTTCAAAGAACCAAGGAATTCATTAAAAGGGTTCATCAGCTGCCTGGTGCTTGAGCATCTCCCTGCAAATGCTTGTTTTGAGTTTAAAAATCTTGTCTCGAGTGGACAAGTGTGTGGTTCCTTCCAGTAGGCTGTACTCTCTCTGACCGATGGAGCTGAGGTTGTCACCACAGTAATTGGAATAGAGTGCACCTGAGTAAAGAAAAGATAAGAAGAGAAAGGAATGATTTTCAGATATGGTAGATAGCTGAGATGGAGAAGAAATTTAGGGCATTTCCAGTTTAAGCAGTGGATGTGCTTTGTGGAACCGTGGAGAACTTTGAGTGATAGCCGCCTTGCTGGGTTTCGTTCATCCTCTGTCACAGATGCGTTCAGCAGACCTGTATCCAGTGACTGCAGTGTGCCAGGCACTGGAGAAGGTGCTGGTGACACGTCACGAGTGAGACATAATTCCCGCACCCAAGGAGCTCACAGGTTACAGGGGGTGACAGATAACTCTAGTACAAAGCAATAAATGTAGTAGTAGACGTATGGATAAGTTACCGTGGGAAGGTGGAGGGTTACAAACCTTAGCTGGCAGTTGAGAAGGCTTCTCAGGGGCAGTGGGATTTCTCACGCTGATGGATTATGAAGGGCATTTGTTTGTATGCCGATGTTAAGTGGTTTGGACTCAGGGGGGTGACCAGTGACATGTGATACATTTTTAGAAACATGGCGTGTTTGTATTTTAATAGCTAATATTGGATTATAGAGTTGGGTGTAAGACTGAAATCATAAAATACCTGGTTTTCACATGGATACCCTCAAGCCATCCTGTAATGCCTGTTAAAAAGAAAACTACACATATTTACTAGAATTTTTATTACTAACTCTTCATAAATAAGGAACTAGTAAAGAATATATATGTCTTCATCAAATAGTTTATGAAATTATTTGTGGAATGAGCCCCACTTCCCTACCAGACATGGGACATGAGCCTGGTCAAAGCAAGGACCCCGTTTATTATATTTGCTTCTCTATCCCCAGCACCCAGCACAGTGCCTGGCATATACCACATATTTAATAAGGCAGTCATGTCAATTTCTATTTAAGCTAAGGTTTGATTGATTCTGTTAGGTTACAGTTACTTTGATTTTCAAATGCTACAGTTTGAAAATATATGTTCATTATAAAAAATCCTGTGGGAAGAATAGAAGTACTATAATACAAGGTACACTTTACAAAGGAAAAATGTTGCTCTAAGATTACAAATAGTAGTATATGCTTATGTCAATGATTATTTTTTAAAATTAAGACACTTTTCTACTGGAGTACCAGGATTTCAAGCTCCGACTGTTCTCTGCAGATTCTGAAACTGATAGTTGAGACAGGGATGCAAAGCACCCACAAGAGAGGATTTCATGTAGGAACTCATGTTCGTTACAGTGAATATAGAGATTATAATTGTGTTGTTCGGTTTTTACCCAGTTTCACTAATGTAGCCTGCCACTCCAACTTATATCCTTCCTTATTCTGGAAGACTGTTTTGTAGGTTGCCGAAACTCTAAATCACTTTCCAACATGGAATATATACTGGAGTGAATGAATACTAGTAGGAAAAAAACCCCAGCACAGTGAGCCCTGTAAATCAGCTCAGCAACGTGTCTATGCTGGGATCCAACATTTCAGGTGTAACGTTCCAAGGGGAAGAAAGCTGTCCAAAAAAATGGAGACTGTTTACCCCTGATGCTGGCAGCGTGCTCTGTTTACAAAAAGAAAAAAGCCTGTGAAGTTGGTCAGGTGACATTGCTCTTGCAGATATGCTTGATTTTTCTAATAGGAAATATTATTATAATCTTGAAGTTTTCATCTTCTTGTTCTTCCCCCTTTATTTCTTCACACATATTACTTAATTGGCAAAAGAAAACTTCAGGGACAACTAGTACTTTTCTTTTCTAGCATCTGCTAATAGTTGAAATGTTGCCAGGCCTGGTCAGCCCGAAAGGTAGAGTATTATACATTCTGTTCTGTACTTTGCCATTTTTCACTGAAAAATGTCTTAAAGATCATTATATAAGGAACTTCTTCATTCTTTTCTGACACTGCATAATATCCCAGTTTGTGGAAGTACCATATTTACTTAAGCATTTCCTCTGGCCTCGTCACCCGCTCTGTTCTCGTTAAAGGCATGAAAGTATTATTCCAAGCTGGCTGAGGACTTGAAACTCAGGGAAGTAGGAGTAGAACTTCTTACTGATGGCTGGACGTGATGAAAATCAGAACAAGAGTAGGAGGCTTGGTTCTCCTTATGGCACTACACTCTTCTTCACTGTTCATGGCAGATTTCCGAAGAATTCCCTGAGATGGTGATTTCTGACCCTGGCTTTGGGTGTACCCAAGGCCTTTACAGTCAGTTTCTGTAATGAGATTTTCAGAGAATAAGGATAACAAAATTCACTTAATGTATTATATGTTATAATCATAAATAATAAACTATAATAAAATGAATTAAAAATATAAATTATATATATCAATTTATAAGTTATAAATTATATTGAACATGCAGTTAATATAATAAATATAAACTATGTAATTATACAGTTTAGAAATTATAGTATTAAAATATATAAATATATTTTTTTGTATCGTGTAATACATACAGCCCAAACTTTTTAGCCGTAATAATATTCATAGCAGTAATAGGAAACACCACCTACTGAGCACTTACTTTGTGCCAGGTGTTGTCTTGGGGCAATTTATATAAAAATCAGTTCGTTTGTTTTTCGCCCCGCGGCGTGGCATACGGGAACCTAGTTCCCGACCAGGGATCGAACCCATGCCACCTACAGTGAAAGCACGGCGTCTCAACCACTGGACCGCCAGGGAAGTCCCAAATCAGGTCGTTTTAATTCTTCAGCAACCTTATGAAGTGAAAGACGTTGCCTTCATCTTACAGGCAAGGAAATTGATGTTGAAAATGTTTATGTAATTTGGTATGCTCTTGACCATTAATATCATACTGTTTCCTTATTATATATAATTGGGGTACTTGGGTTCTTTGGGTGCACTTTAAAGGGCAAGCATGGAAGAAAACCTCCAGGACTGAAGATTATGCAAAGAAGAGTACACGATGAATATGTTTGTGCTCCACTCATCTGCCCTAAGGGAGGGTGCTGAAGGGGGAGGGTGGCTTTAATGAGCAATGACTTTTCATCCTCTCACTGACTTGTTCCCCTTACACCATAAAATGAAAAAGGAAATGGAGGCAGGGATGTAGAAACAGGACTCAAACCTTGGTGGAAATCAAATGTTGGTCTGGCCCAGTCTTTGGTTCTAACTTTGTCATCTGAGCCTCCTGGATGACTGATAAATGGAGGAGTGACCTTCAAAAAATGGAAGATTGGGTTTTGGAAACCCCTGTAATGTACTGTGATAGCAGACTAGCAACCACTAGATTTATTTACCTAAGTGTGTGTCAAATGGGTATTTGTCTGCATTTTAAACTGATAAAGACAGGAGTACAGAAACCTAGGATGCACATGATAAAAACTTCATTTCATCGGAAGTTTGAAAAGTGAAACTCTAAGAATTTCTTAAGTTATTTTCATGGAGGTGGTGGGAATAAGGTGGAAAAAAGTGGGAAACTGAGAGGGAATGATTGATCAAATGATGATTGAATATTGGGGGAGGTGTTTGATCAAATTTTTGTTTTTCCAAATATTTATTTTTGCTGGAATATGAAGATACACGTAATCTTTCAGCTCATTATGTTTTATATGGTTAGCAAAGCAGGTCGGATGCTGCAGCTGCTAAGCTTTGCGCTAATTCTTCTGTCAGCCATAAGGGGATTTTTTAAAAACAGTTGTTGAGAACTTTAATATTTGCTTAGCGTGAAATGCCACGTAAAATATTGCCTTAACATTGGCAATGTTTAATCTAAAATTAATGCAAGAAAGCAAAAGATATCAAGGAACTGACTTCATTTTCTATCTTTGAAAATTTTATTTCATTTTTTTTTTTACATTAACAAAGTTTTTTTTTGGTGCAAAAGCAAAATATGGTTAATCATGGGGGAGGGGTGTTCTTTTTTTTTTAACTTTATTGGAGTATACTTGCTTTACAATGGTGTGTTAGTTTCTGCTTTATAACAAAGTGAATCAGTTATACATATACATATGTGCCCATATCTCTTCCCTCTTGCGTCTCCCTCCCTCCCACCCTCCCTATCCCCCCACAAGGTGGTCACAAAGCACCGAGCTGATCTCCCTGTGCTATGAAGCTGCTTCCCACTAGCTATCTATTTTACGTTTGGTAGTGTATATATGTCCATGCCATTCTCTTACTTTGTCCCAGCTTACCCTTCCCCCTCCCCGTATCCTCAAGTCCATTCTCTAGTAGGTCTGTGTCTTTATTCCCATCCCAGGTTCTTCATGACCTTTTTTTTTTTCTTTTTTTTAGATTCCATATATATGTGTTAGCATACAGTATTTGTTTTTCTCTTTCTGACTTAACTTCACTCTGTACGACAGACTCTAGGTCCATCCCCCTCACTACAAATAACTCAATTTCGTTTCTTTTTATGGCTGAGTAATATTCCATTGTATATATGTGCCACATCTTCTTTATCCATTCATCTGTTGATGGACACTTAGGTTACTTCCATGTTCTGACTATTGTCAGTAGAGCTGCAATGAACATTTTGGTACATGACTCTTTTTGAATTCTGGTTTTCTCAGGGTATATGCCCAGTAGTGGGATTGCTGGGTCGTATGGTAGTTCTATTTTTAGTTTTTTAAGGAACCTCCATACTGTTCTCCATAGTGGCTGTATCAATTTACATTCCCACCAACAGTGCAAGAGGGCTCCCTTTTCTCCACACCCTGTCCAGCATTTACTGTTTCTAGATGTTTTGATGATGGCCATTCTGACCGGTGTGAGATGATATCTCATTGTAGTTTTGATTTGCATTTCTCTAATATTAATGATGTTGAGCATCCTTTCATGTGTTTGTTGGCACTCTGTATATCTTCTTTGGAGAAATGTCTATTTAGGTCTTCTGCCCATTTTTGGATTGGGTTGTTTGTTTTTTTGATATTGAGCTGCATGAGCTGCTTGTAAATTTTCAAGATTAATCCTTTGTCACTTGCTTCATTTGCAAATATTTGCTCCCATTCTGAGGGTTGTCTTTTGGTCTTGTTTATGGTTTCCTTTGCTGTGCAAAAGCTTTTAAGTTTCATTAGGTCCCATTTGTTTACTTTTATTTCCATTTCTGTAGGAGGTGGGTCAAAAAGGATCTTGCTATGATTTATGTCATAGAGTGTTCTGCCTATGTTTTCCTCTAAGAGTTTTATAGTGTCTGGCCTTACATTGAGGTCTTTAATCCATTTTGAGTTTATTTTTGTATATGGTGTTAGGGAGTGTTGTAATTTCATTCTTTTACATGTAGCTGTCCAGTTTTCCCAGCACCACTTACTGAAGAGGCTGTCTTTTCTCCACTGTATATTCGTGCCTCCTTTATCAAAGATAAGGTGAGCATATGTGTGTGGGTTTATCTCTGGGCTTTCTATCCTGTTCCATTGGTCTGTATTTCTGTTTTTGTGCCAGTATCATACTGTCTTGACTATTGTAGCTTTGTAGTATAATCTGATGACTTCATTTTCATGGTGTTCATCAGTGTCCACAAGAAGGGGGTGAATGACTGATGTGTTTAGTGGTTATTAATTCCTTACAACAAAAAATAAGAAGCACCGCTGCTTATTACTTTTGCTCAGTGCATTTGTAGGAGGCATGAAAACACGATGCAAATAGTCTCTGGGAATAAGACAAACTGAATATAATACTAAATGACTGAGAAGGTTGTGTCACTCCCTGCAGAAAAAAAAAAGGTTAGCTATCAAAGAGAATTTTTTAGATATTCTCCAAGCATCTGGCAGGGTCAGAAATCGCCCATCCTAGATGAACAAAGTATACAACTGTGTTAATATTAATTTGCTGATTTTATGTTTGTCATGCTGTTTTTATATTCACTCTGTGTGTGTAGGTGAGGGTGGAAGGAAAAAAATAGGGCTGGGTGAGGGAAAGTTGTGCATTAAATAATATTAATAGTAATCTCTGCCATGTAGGGTTGGGTTGGGCAGAAAGACTGGAATTTGGATGCTTTGATATTTAGTAATTTGAAAGAAGAGAGGAGTTTGTTTTTCCAGGGATGTGAAAAGGGAGATGGGTGTGATGATCCAGGGATGTTGGGGTTACTGGGAAGAGACACTAGAAAGTCACCAGAGGTTGTCCCATAGAGGAACAGAGGCTGGCTTAGTCTCAGGGCTGGGGGTGGTGATGAGAAGTTTGGGGGTACAGAGCACTCACCTGCATTACCCTCACACATTGCTGTGAGCAGGGTGTGTTATGGCAAGGTTGCTCTCACATAAAAACTTGACAGGTTTAGAGTTGAAAATGGTGAAAGACGAATAAAATTGAGGATTTTGTCACACTATATATCTTGAAAAGAGTCTTGATATGTTTTGCTTTGTTTTTTAACCTCTCAGCTGTTGATTCTGCCAAAATTCGACCCTTGGGGATTGACAAAATTATATCCTATGTTAAGTATAAAAGGGCCATCCATCCGATTAACACACTAGCCTTAGTTTCCAGAGGGAGCGGCTCTTCCCCCCAGCCCTCCTTAGCCTAGAACAATTATATTCATGGCTTAAAAAACATCACCTGCTTTCAGTGGGACTGTGTATTTTTCCCCCTGGCTTGGGCAGATGGCAGCATTGTTTCAGACATCACCTTTTGGAAATGGGTCTGTAGAAAAGTTCTATTACCAGAAATCACCTGTTTCAAAAGGAAACTGTTCTTTCAGCCCAACTCACTGTTGTGAAATGGACAGCCGAGGACTTTCTCACAGCTGCCCTGAGACATTCCACCAGGGGAAAAGCAGTGAAGAAGCAAACATGCAAAAAGCCAGGCGAGAGCTCAGTCCTTACCTAGCCACTCACTGCCAAGCTAGAAGGTGGAGTATCAGGACATAAATGTGGAAAGTGGGGCATCTTCTTTCTAGAGAGCTACAGATGCTGTTGAAGTTTCAATTTTCTCTGTGGCATTTAAACTGTATGATTTTTTTTTTTAGTGTGAAAGAATAGAAAATTAGTTTTAATTGTTACTTACGAGGCACCATATGGTTACTCTATAATTCTGGCTTCCCATGGAGATGCATTTGCATATGGAAAATGAAATTAATTGGAAATCACACTCTGAAATCTATTATTAAGTTAATATAGCTAACAGCTTGTGGGGTGTCCTCATACTCAGCATGATGTAATTGCACATAACAGCAAGTAACTACAAACTCATAGAGGAGACCAGGAGGGATAAACAGAGGTCAAAGGGACAGCCTTTGGAAAGGAATGGCATTAATAATGGATGCTACAGCAAACATCTTGGTTCCTCACTGTCCACAAACCCAGGGTAGAGGGAAGCAGTTTAATCATATTCAAATGAATTAATCAGCAGTCTTGTAAATTTCACAGCCAAGGGACTGATTTTTATTTTGCCAACTAGTGTTGTAGTGAGCTAAAGTCACTTTCAGAATTAGTGACGGTTAAGTCAGAAGCTTCCATACTTAGCTGTGCATCAGAATCCACTGAAGAACTCCTCTGAGTCTGATTCCTGGGATTTTGATTCATTAGTACTGGATTTCTGAATTATTAAGAAGTGCCACAGGTATTCTGATATAGCTCAGACATGAACATTGGAAACCGCTTATTTAGGTGATATATCACGCATGGCTTGATACGTTTAAATGATGAAGCCCACAGCTAGTGTGTGTTCAGTTTCCCTAGTTTGGTTCCTAACTTTAAAACAGTAAAATAAGTTAAGATAACATAACCTAAGGTTCAATACTTCATTGGGCAAACCTAGAAATGGTGAACAATTTGATGTCATATGTGCTTTTTATTAAATTTGTTAGTTTACTTGTCTGCCCTTCCCAAGACTGTGGACTCAGTGAGGGCACTGCTGTTTCAGTGATCTTGGTGTTCAAGGCTCAGAGTGGTAGGAATTCAATAAATGTTTATAGACTGTGAATTTGAATGTGGAAAGGGCAAAGTGTTCATATTTAGAAGTAATGACTGTATATTCTCTTCATTATAGGCATCAGACACAATGATCATAAATTGACATTAACAAGTGTTATAAATGACCACACAATTTGAGATATTAGTATTTCTGAAAGTGTCCAGCCTTCTTCACGTCACTGAGGACGGAATCTGTAGATTTGAAACTAGGAAGGAGATTTCTCATTGTCTCTCTTCTTTTTCCCATGAGTGATAGGTCTGCAAACCTAAGTTACATTGGTAAGAGCAGAGTCTAGAATTCTAGTTGAGAGACTCATTGATCAGACTTTTTGGAAAACTTCTGGTTCAAGTAGGTCTTTGTGCTAGTGGTGGATGGTCTCTGTGCTTGGTGTACAGGTCCCCCAAGGCTGTGTGGTTCTGAAACCTGCTCTCACTTCTGTTTTATCTTCTACGGTTTGTGCAGTCTTATGCTCCCGACACTGCCTGGGTATTACACTTGTTCTCCTGTTTTCTTGGCATGTTACTTCAGGGCAGAATTGTGTCTAGAAGCTCTTAAATGCTATGTAGATAATATGATGTTGAAAACACCTTGTTATCTGCCTCAAAATGTATTGCCTGTGGTAACTGTGACTGGTTTGGACATAAGGTGGGTTGGAATCTTACTGATGGACCCGAGGAGAAGAAATGATGTTGTTAAAGCAAACAACTAGGACAAGACAATGGGAACAAGGATTATAACTTTAGAGCTGAACAAAGACAAGAAAGATAATGCAGGTACAACAGCGTGCTGTGTAGCCTGACCAGCACAGACCACTGGCTCTCTCAGTATCGGGGCTCTCCTTCCTGAACAACGGACCTTGATTTTTTTTATTTAATACTTTATTTTGAAATAATTTCAAACTTATGGAGAATTCTAAGTACCATACAAACAACTCCCATATCACTTTCAGCCCAGTTCCCCAACTGTTAACATTTGAGAGCAAGATGCAGACATGATACGTCTTCACCCTAAGCATTGTGGTGTGTGTTTCCCCACAAACAAGGAAACTCTCCTACATCATCACCATTCAACCCTCCAAATCAGGAAACCATGTTGATGCACTACTACCATCCTATCCACAAAGCCTCTTTGGACTTTACCAGCTGTCCTAATAGTGTCTTTTTCTTTCCTGAACCAAGATCTAAGTCAGAAACACATGTTACATTTGGTTGTCATGTCTATTCAATCTCTTCTACTCTGGAACATTTCCTTGGTCTTTCCCTGTCTTTCAAGTCCTTGTTTAAAAATGTCCAGGCCTTTCCTTCAGTGGAATGTCTCTCAGGCTGAGTCCACCCAGTGCCTCCTCATGGTTAGATTCAGGTCCTGCATTCTTGGTAAAAAACTGCCGTAAAAATGATAGTCAGCTGTTCATAGCTGGTCACATCAGAAACTATGTGACCTTTCACACCACTAGTTCAGTTGATGTCTGCCAGGTTTCTCTACCTTACATTTGACATTTTCCTTTTGTGATTGACTAGAATTTTGTGGGGAGGAGTTCTGAGATTACACCAGTATCCTTTTCCTCATCTAACTTCCACCCACCAGCCTTGGCCTTCATGGACTGCTCCTGCCTGAATCAGTTACCTCTGTGATAGCTGCCAATTGGTGATTCTCATTTCCATTATTTCTCCTACATTTGTGAGTTGGTAATCTGCTAAAAAGAAGAGCTTTTTCTTCTGCCTTACAACATTTATTTATATCATCAAGGACCTATGAATGCTTGTTTTATTCAATGGATTGTCATCCATTCTTAAGGATTTTTGACATGGCTTTGTCATTTCTTCGAGCACTTTCTTACTTGCTGGCGCAAGATATTCCCATTTCAACTTGTACTTCTCTTGTTCCAGACGTAGTATTATAGCCATTTCTCTAAGAAGCCCTGGTTCTTTTTAGTAGAGGTAATATTTGAAAACCACTTGGCATGTGGTTGTGCTCATTATTGTTGAGATGTCATTGCTTTTAGGTCATCTTAAGAGACAGTTGGGTATGATACACACATACACACAAACATGTATATGGGTATGTACGTACACATATACAAATATACATGTATATAAAATTACACATTCATTCTGCTCTACATACACACACTTACAAACACACTCATATATATTTCTTTGTTTGCGTACATTACAAAAAGCATTGTGTTTATGTCAGTACCTCCAATTCTAATCCTAAATCTCAAGGGTATTTCTAGCATCTCACCTTTCCATGTTTGGAAATACTTTCTTCAACGGAGAGGAACCTGGCTCTCATTATCTTCTATATAAACTTATTTCCTCAGTTGATTGTAACCTATGGATATGACCAGTTGGAACTGTACTGTCTGCCCACCACCCTGACACCTTCCAAGATCTTCAGTTTTGGGGTGCTGTCAGATATGCTACTGACATGTCTACGAGGTACCTCTCTCCCTCCCTCGGTAACTGTGTACTCAGGCTCCAGCAGACGTGTGCCAATACCTTCATGAGATTTCCGTTCTCCCCCTCAGCACCACTTGTTCTCAGGTACCAGGGTGCTACTCAGTTTTCCACTAAGTACATGGCTGCCTGGAGCAGAGACCGTGTTTCCCAGTCTCTGGCAGAGCTGGCTGTGGGCTTATGATTTGGTTACAGCCAGTGGCAGCCAATTTGACCACGAAGTCAAAATCATATGTTGAGGGACGGTGATGGTTGTGGGATTATGATACCAGTTCTTAACAACTCTCCTCTGGACTTTACATGAGAGAAAAATAAACTTCTCTCTTATTTAAAATTTCAAAATTATAATTTAAAATTTTTTGGTCCCTTGACAGCTAAACCTAATTCTAACTGATACTACCTCTGTTAGGCAAGAAGGACACAAAAATAATTCTGAATTCCATGAGGCAATAAAGAATTGTGTAGAGGAGACCAGCACCAAATTGATAGAGGTCCAGTAAGTGCTGACTTTAGTCTTGAATCAAGTGACAAAATTTATAGATGTTTAAGGGAATTATAGTAGAATATAAAGGAACTTATGGAATAGCATTAAAGTTCTCAAGCAATAAAAAGGCAACTGAAATTCCTAAAAAGCTAAAAAAAAAAAACCTGGAAACCTAAAACACAAAACCATGCATGCAGTAAGTGAGGTAATAGCTAAAGCCCTACAGAAGGTGGCTGACTTCTGTCTGCTGCCATCAGATGGAATTCAGCAGTATTAGGTTGGTGGTGTAATCTGAGTGATTCTGGGTCATATATAGTCCAGGAGATCACCGTGTTTGGGGTCCCCATTTGTCTTGGCAGCTGTTAGAAACAGTTCCATCCTGTCCATCAGGAGTACATGAAAAATCACTCCCACCCTGGATGAGAGCGTGACCTCAGTTCCTTGGAGTTGTGATGTCATCTGTGACACAAGGTTTGAAAAGCGTTTCCTTAGTTGTTATGTTACTTTTAACCGAGGTAGGTAGATAGCTTAGCAAACAGATGATGAAATTTCTAAAACCCATATGAGTAATCCTAATCAATTATTAATTATCTGTATATATTGTTTTAGTTGATGTGTTTGTAATGTTTAAGAGAATTTGACATATTACAGTAACAGAGTAGACATTAAATGATACTGCTCTCGTAATTTTTATGTTGAAAGGTAAGGCTTTTGACAAAGATTATAAATAGTATTGCAATGGTTTTAAAATTCACTGAATCTCTTAATTTGTTAGGGAATTACTGGTGCAATTTAGTACTTGAGAAAGTTTTGCTCGTTGGGTCAAACAGTTGAAGTGCTTAAGAAAAGAAAATGGATACATTCAATTTATAATTTCACTTTAAAATGTTTAAGAATAATTAAATGTGTAAATGATACTGATTGCTGAGGGGGAGTTTAGTGTGTCCTACTTGAGTTGTTTGAACCTTAATCAAAAGCCACCTTGAAAGTGAATGTCAAAATTTCAAACTTAGTAGAATGATAAGAATTGCAAGTTGAACTCAAAGGCTTATAAAAAAAATGGGTTTTTAAAAATCTGTCACTTAAGTAAAGCAAATATTTCATTTAAAATCGCAAGTGGGCTCTTCTTTGCAGCAAAGCTACCCTAGGTTTCCCAAACACAGTGACACGGTGAGGGGGCGGGGGAGTGTTCCCCTGCTGCAGTGGCCTTAACAGAAGATCTGTGGTGGACAGCTTTAGTCTTGGCAGGGCCTGGATGCCAGGTGGGTTGCCAAAGCTGATTTCTGGCGATACCCCCTAGGCCATGGTGAGATTGGGGAACTGTCAGCTGTCAGTAGATGAGCTGCTGCCCTGGGCAGCCAGATAACATTCACATCCCCCTCTTGGTTGGAATGGAAACTATAATAGAAAAAGCATGGGCTGGAGGTCATATCCCTTAACAAGTCACTCAAAAACTTTTGAACTCCATTCAGTGTTTTCTACTGTAGACTGGGGACAATAATTTCTAAATTATGGAATTATTGGAAGGATTAAAGATAATAGATGCGCAAAGCACCCATTATATTGCTTGTCACCTAGCAGAGGCTCAAACAGTAATGACATTTGTTAGAGGAAGATGTGAAAGCTAATGGATTTATTTAAGGAATGTATGAGGTGAAATCAGAGGATGTAAGTCATAAAACCTATAGTAGTTCACATTCTTTAAAAGAAAACACCTGCTATGTTGCCAGGCATTGTTCAAAGTACTCACATGGATTGCATACTTGAATTTACCCAGTAACCCATGAGAGCTTTACTATTACCCTCTCCGTTTTACAGAGGAAAAAACTGAAGTTTAGAGAGGTTAAGTGACTTTTAAGATTTTATACAGCTAAGTAAAAGAGTTGAAGCAGAGTTTGAATCCAGGAACCCTAATGCTAGAGAGTGGACTCAGGCCCACACTCTGGCATTCCTGTGTCGTGGACATCCCTGTCTGTGGTAACAAGTGCCTCAGAGAAGGAAGGGCCAGTGTTGCCTTTGCCTTTAGAGAATTCCTCTCTGACATCTGCACCCCATCAACCTGGACTGCTGTCTTTAAAAAAGAAAAACCATGCATAATAATAAAAAAAGTACTGAGGCAGTACACTGATAGAGTAGGCTTTGTTTCATTACAAGACGATTAGGTACAATACATCACAAAAACATTTGGTTGTATACACAGTTAAAAGGTTTGTCTGTGAAGCTGTTAATCCATGTGAGCTACCTTATGGGCATAGCCTTTCGTTTGACTCAAGATGGGAGGTCTTTCGTGTTCTTGCTATTATTGGGTCATCAGTTTTTCTTCATTTTAGTTGACAGATCCCAGAACCCATGGTCAAGAATTCTGGTCAAATTTGGAAGTGGGTGGCTTGCTTTCTCTCTGACCACTGTCACCTTACCTGCTCCCAACCTCATTCACTCCCGCAAACATGAATTGGTGAGGGTAGTAGGAGGTCATGCTCAGATGGTGCTGGTGGATCTTCAGCTCTGGCCTGAGCCTGTGCTCTGGAATTTACAACTTGTGTGTGATCTTGGACAAGGGACTTCAATTCTCTGAGTTTCAGTGTTCTGATATCTAGGAATAGTATCTTATGCAGAGGGCTGATGTGAGGATTAAAAGAGATGAGGTGTATAAAGTCCTTTGACAAGTTCTTGGTAAACAGTCCTGAAAATGTGATGTCTTCAAGACATGACAACAGCCTCAACCACCATAGTAACAGTAATAGCAATGGCAGCAATGACACTAAAGGACAGAGAGCCATGTGTCCTAACGCTGACGTACAAAATGCCAGCCAATTTCTGTGTCTAGCTTGCCTCCCAGCTCATTTTCCTTCCCCTGCAGGCTGCCACAGGGCTGGAACAGACCCAGCATCAGTGCTGGGGGAGGGATGTGCTGTGTTGGTACAAGCCTCAGCCTGCTAATGAGGCCTGAAGTTGAGCAACTCCAGATGGAGTCAAGCAATGAGTTCTCTGCCAGGAAACGTGGCGGATGGACCAGGGCCACTCGTTCCAGGCAACAGTCAAGGGTATCGAAAGGGATATGAGCAAAAAGTAAGGAAACATGCAGACCTTGGAACTAAACAAACTGCTATCCAAACGTAAATAAAAACATGGTGTGCATTTGTGGCAGGGGAATCCTATCTGGGATCCAGAGATACTCAGTTTATTTACAAAAGCAATAGTCCATCTGGGAGGTAGCAGGAGGACAATGCTAAATGTCTATAGATTTGGGTTTCTCTTGAAGGTATCTGACCATTTAAAACTTGATTTGAGGGCTTCCCTGGTGGCGCAGTGGTTGAGAGTCTGCCTGCCGATGCAGGGGACACGGGTTCGTGCCCCGGTCCAGGAAGATCCCACGTGCCGCGGAGCGACTAGGTCCGTGAGCCATGGCCGCTGAGCCTGCGCGTCCGGAGCCTGTGCTCCGCAACGGGAGAGGCCACAGCAGTGAGAGGCCCACATACCGCAAAAAAAAAACAAAACTTGATTTGAACTAGTATGTTCTCATCAACCATGAGCACATTTTATTGATCATTTCTGAATGATTGGAAAAATAGTAAGACATCGGTATCTAAACACTTATAAAAGTCAGTAAAACTGCATTTATTACTTACTATGAAACATTTTTGCCGAATGGACAACATATTCATCCTTATCATCATCATCTACTTGAAACTTAAGACATAAATATAAGTGAGGATGTAAGCCAGGTATTGTGTTAAGTAACTTTACATACCTTACATACTCCCTGCCTCCCCCCCGCCCCGCCAACCCGTAGCATTTAATAGTCATAGCAGTTCTCAAAGGTAAGCGCTACTTTTATCAGCTTTATTTCATAGATGAGAAAATAGAGGTTCTGTTATTCTTTGGCCAAGGTCACTCAACTGGCTAGTGAGGGGAAAAACCTGAGTTGTGATCCAAGGCTGTCTACCAGTGGCTCATTAACTTACCAGTATACTCTGATCATCTCCAATATGTTTCCTTCTTTGGGAGGGACTTAAGGGGGATGGTAGGTTTATGTACATAGAAAGGAGATGCTTTAATAATTCCACGCATACATCTGAAGGGCTGAAGGGCACCTCAAGAGGGCACTTGACCCCTTTATGTCCCCTTAAGGAAACTGGTGACTTGAGCCCCAGTGACTTGTCCTGAATCTCATAGGGACGAATCTTCATGTTTCTTGCATGGATCAGATGCAACCAATTCTGGAAAGCACAGGTGTGTGAGTCCCTAGGCCCAGGGAACACCATAGCTGGCTTTGAACTGGAAGATTAGTTGCTGATTTGAGAAGTGGTCGTGTTTTGCCTCTGTCCTCCATTCTGAGTCATACCGCCCGTGAAGTGAGGAAGGGGTGGTAGAGCCCAGTGAAGCTGAATGGCAGCGTTCTGTGCACATCTCAGGCACCACTGTAATCTAATGTGTGATAAACTTGCTTTAAAAATTCACAGAAATAATACATGTTCTTTGTAGCATATTTGCCGTCAAAAAGAAGAAAAAATTACCAGTAATCTCCTCCCCCGCTCCAAATAATCAGTTAATACTTTGGTATATTTTATTCCAGATTAATGCTCAGTATACATATTATATATGCCTGTATGCATACATGTACATATATTTAATGACACATATTTTCGATTACGGAAAACTTTTCCCCCCTCCCCCCTACTTAGCAATAATATTGTTATTGTTCTTACTAGGTCACATAAACATATATTTTATTTAAATCTGAAAATAGTTTTTCTCTGATTATAAATGGCATAAGCATTTATAAAGCACTTGTAAAAAGTGCAGGTAATATCAAAGCTTTAAAGAAGGAAGTAAAAATCATTGGAAACTTCACCCCCTCTAGATAACTGTTGATGTAGACTTTCTATCATTGCAGACTTTTTTTTTAAAACATTTGTATCTGTATTTTCTAAAGTCTGCAAAAGAGTAATGTAGGTTATAGCGCACATATGTCTTGGCTTTTGTCTTCTAAATACTTTCTAGTGGTTTTCTTTCAAAAACCCTGGAGGCTTATGGAAAGTCTCCAATCCCAATATGTTAATTTCAGGCAGTGACAGGGACATTGACAGCCTAGAAAAGCTTTGGGTTAAAGATCGTCATGTTCATCACTCTATCACTTAAGCATCAGATTAAGGCTGGAAGCATCATCCTGGCTTTTCTGGAGGTTGCAAGAATCCCCAGGAGAATTCACTTCCCTTTTCAAAATGGAATAGCCACACCAAAATACCAGGACAGACATGGTGCAAGGAAACACCTTTGGTGCAGCTATTATTGATAGTTTCCCTGAGCTTTCAAAGTATCAGGGCTGGAAAAGTTCATGTTTTAAAATAATTAGTTGTTTTCAAAAAGTTATATATGCTCATGGTAAACAAACAAACAAAAAAATCCCTTTTTAAATCAGTACTTTGCATGTCACTGACTCTGACTAGGAATGTTTCGAGCAGGATTCTGATTTGGAGGTCGTGGGGTGGGCGGGGGAGAACTGATTGCTTTTTATACTGCCTTGAATAGTCACATATCTGTTGGTGGCCTGTCTATAGGCCAGGGATTGATCTTTGTGCTGAGGTGTAAGAATTCAATATTTTGTTATGTTTAGTTTCAGTGAAAATTCAGTAAGAGATTTAATATCCTCATTGTCAGTGCTGTTCTATTTAGATATTTTGTCCTAAGGACACTCTAGTAATATGCTGTCACAAACAACAATGTATTTCTTGGTTGGGATTTGAGTCATACAGGTATATGCATTTGTCAAAACCTACTGAATGGTACATTTCAGATTTGGGCATTTCACTGTATGTAAATTGTATCTCTCGCCAAAAAGGAACTGTAAACAGGTATCAACTTTAGTTACTGTTATGAGTCCTGAAGAGTCTAAGGGTAACTGCACTGATGTCTGTAACTTACTTTGAAATGCATGAAAAAATAAGATGGGCTGTGATGGATGGAGAGATTTGGGATAAAGCAAATGTAGTTAAATGTTAGCAGTTATAGAATCCGAGTGGTGAATGTGTAGATCTTTACTTGTCAT
This sequence comes from Delphinus delphis, assembly GCF_949987515.2. NCBI lineage: Eukaryota > Metazoa > Chordata > Mammalia > Artiodactyla > Delphinidae > Delphinus > Delphinus delphis. Next base: position 81,516,220 of record NC_082692.2, on the reverse strand, counting down.
TCAACTTTTTTTTTATGTGATTGGAAATTTTAATAACAAAATGTTGGGGGAAAAAAAACCAATAATGAGGCTCTTATGTGAAAGGGTTAAAGCACAGTCTCTAGAACTATTTTTCTTGCTGAAACATTCTGACTCTACTTCTTGCTAGCTGTGTTACTCCGGATAACTCAACCTCAGTGGAGATATTTGTTAAATGTGGGTAATGAATACACTTAGCACAAATCTTATTCCACAGTAAACACCTAATAAATACTGTGATTATGATTTCACAGTGCAAAAGAAGTGATGATTATAAATGAATGACCATATGCTGAGGGCCCACTATGTACCTGGCACTCCTGCTTGGTCATTTCCAGGGGAATGAGGCCATCTCATTCTGCATCATGCTGTGTGTGCCTTTCAGTAGCAACAAACACTAGAGAAGGTGTGAGGGGCATTATTGGCTAAACTGAGTGTGGCTTCATCCAGTGTGACAGGGCCCTCCCCAGCTCTGTGGCCCCTCTTCGATGTGGCATCTCCTTTGAACTAGAAGGCCCTTCAGAGGAGAGGTGGCATCTGGTTTGTGAGACTTTGTAGCATTCCCGAGTCAATGTTGATTTAATTCATCATAAAAATCGCTCCCTTTGTATACGGCTAAGCCATCCTATTTTGAGGTTATGGACAAAATAGCTATGGACACTTGTCCATAGCTTTATGGACAAGTGTCCTGGGAAATTCATCTAGGGTAGCAAGATCTCCTTCCTTCCCCACAGTGGAATCATGTTTATGCATTATGACAGCCTGTTCCAAACTCTTGATGGGAGGTAAAGAGAAAGGGTCAGGGACCTGAAAAAAGCTGCAGCTGGATTTAAGGTCACTAGCAGTGGGAGATGAAGGGAATATTTTAGGTAGTTCTGTGGATGTGCTATTTACTTCCAGACGTCTGATATCATATTCCTGGAAACTAAGGTGAAAAACAGAGTAAAAAAACTGTGATGGTGAGGGAGAGTGTGGGATACAGAACAGATGTTTGCCACATTTTTAAAGGAGAGGTCGGTCAGTGGGTAGGAAGAATAGGCTTATCTGGTGGCTTTCCAGCTGCCATAATGAAATGTGAATCTTGAGAGTAAGTGTCTCCTAGTGATTGGGATTTCAGAGGGTATCCTCATATAGGACTGCTTGCTTGGTCAAGCATGAAACAGGATTTTATTTCTCTGCCACACTAGTACTAGCTACTTAAAACCTGCCAGAATTTTCATTTACTTTTCCCAGGTGTGGATGCCAGCTCTTGAGTATTTTACTGTGTTTTCGAGTGTAACAATTCCAAACTCAACTCAAAAAATTTTTATTAATTTTTCCCCATGATGTGCATCCTAGAGGGTGCACATCAGCTTGTTAATTCTTTAATTTCTTATTTATAACACTTGGGCTGGCTTATTCCAGTATGAATTCTTGCTCAAACCAGGCATTAAAAAAAAAAAAAAAAAAGATGCAGGAAGTCCCAGAAAGAGACCATCCTAGTTTGAATGCTTCAAAGATAATCAGAAAGGTTGTTCTGAAGATAGTCCAAGAAAGTAGGTCCAGGCTTTGTGGCTTCTGAAGTCAGGTATAGATCAGGTTGATGATGAGTGCTCCAATTCTGAGGGATTTAAGTGTATTAGTCCTTATTTGGGAGTGGTTTTGAGGAGGGTGTGATGGGAGGTGAAATTTGAAGTTAGTGCTGATCTTTCAGGCTGTTGAAACTGAACTGTTGAAACTGAAGTTAGTTATCTTAGATATAATAGAACTTGCACTTAAATAATTTGGAAACAGTACAAGGAAGGGTAAGAGAAAAGGAGGAAGGAAGGGTAGGAAGGGTGAGAAGGAAGCAGAGGGGAAGAAAGGAAGGATGAAAACCAATGAAAGCTGGCATAGCAGGAAAAGGAAAAAGTAACTATTTCTCAGGCCTTTGCAACCCTCGAAAGTCAGCCAAATATAAACTCTTCCTAGTTCACCGAAATTGCATGATTTCATCCTCTAGGATGCAATCTAAAGTCCTCCCTGTGTTTAACATTCAAGCAATAGACTTAGATTTCAGGCACAATGAATGGATCAGGACAGGCAATAAAAGAGCAAGACACTGCCATTTAAAACTCCATGCAATTTGAAGGCTACATAACAGTTTATGCTGGACCACAGTAGATGTGTATATCATGGGAAAGTGGTTCTGAGATCCTTCATCTCCCTTGGGGTGGGTCATTCCTGGCTTCTACTTAACTCCAGAGTGTCATCCACCACTGTAGCGCTTTAAAATGGAAAATGAGAACCTCCTGGTTTCCTTTTTATAGCAACATCACCAAGCCAGTGTTTGGGGTTCTATATTTCTGGCATTTAGAATGGTTGAACATTTTAAGTCTGGAATATGTGTTTATTTGCAGGTTAGGAGGGGGTGGACATATACGTAACTCTTGCTATTATTAAACAACTGCTTAGTTTGAATCTCACTGACCCCTTGGGAGCTTTCACAGCCCTGTGTGAGAGTGTACCTGATTGGGGGCTTTTTAAAGACCACCGTGATAAAATTATTGGAGATCTTAAAAGCACTTAGGGCAAAATAACTAAATTTAACAAAGACCATAAATGTGTTTTTTCATTTATATGCTGTTCCTGAGTATAGATAAATAAACTTTTATTGAAGTAGAGGTTTTCTGAAGATCTGAAATAACAAATTTGAGTGCTGAGTCCTTGGCATGCTTTACTGGTTTATTTGAAGTGATGCTATAGTGGTTTCTAATTTAAATAGGTAACTAAGACAGCCACACAAGTATAAATAGAAAAGCAAAGTAGCCTTTCTTAGCTGTTTACCCCTTGGTATCTTCACTCCCCAGCTTTATCTACCTAGAAAACTCACAGCTCTTCTTGTCTTCCCGGCTCTTCTATTCTTTCTCCTGCCCTGCTTAACTTGACACCATTTCCCCTTCTCACGATACTTTGTTCTTGCCACTTGTGAAAGCATTCATGTTTTTCAGTAATTCTTTGTTTGTATCTCTTTCCTTCAGTAGATTTTAAGTTTCTGAAGGGCAGTGACTATGACTTTTTTAAATCTTTGAATTCCTACAGGTGCTCAAGAGATATTTTAAAAGGGGAAAAAGTTTTTCTGCTGCTGTCAGTTTTCTTGCATGACACTTTAGGAAGTCATGTTGTAAGACGATGAGCCATATTTCTTAAAGATGCCTTCTGGAGGCCTCCTCAAGTGTAGGCATCCCTGACCCCACAGATTAAAACTATAAAGACTGATACAGAAAGGAACATTTAAATATTCAAGACAAACCACTATAAATAACTGCCTATATTTATCTCACATTTTTATTTTTTTATGACAGCACATGATAATTGCAAAAAATTTGAAGCAGTACTGAAAAAAGGTAATGTTCTACCCATAATACCCCTCCTTACCTCCTTAAGATAACCTCAGTTAATAATGTGGTTATTGTCCATTTAGATTTCATTATGACTATTTAATGATTTACAAATGTGACTTTTTAAATATTAATCATTAACTCAGTTTAAAGCGTATAGTGTCTATGGACATTTCCCCATGTTTATACATAAAGATATACTTAATCATGGTTGATAGATATATAGTATTGTATCATTTCATCGTGTGGATATGTAAAATATGTTTTTCCAAACCCGAATGTCCAAATGCTGATGGACATTTTGGCTGTTTTCAGTGTTTCCCTCTTATAATAACATTGCAGTGAAAATCCTTGTTTCTGTAGCTGATTTTCACAGAAGTGGGATTACTCTACCAAAGGGTGTTTTGTGTGCATTGGACAGATGGACCTCCTAATTGTCTTAGAACATTCCAGGTTTCTTAACTGTCATGAATTTTTCAGGAGCATGGAACAGATGCCCAGTACTATTCCTTGATTTGCATTGGACTCAGGAGGCTGAGAAGGATTTTGGATGCACTCTGCAATTGGGAAATCAGGGCCTGTTAGGAGAAAGAATCTCTAAAGAGTGGAGCTGGTTAGAAAGTTGAGGGGTTCCTGCTAAATCTCTGTGAGTGAGGAAAGGGGAAGGCTGGGCAGCAGGCGCTATAGCTCTGAGGGCACAAAAGCGTCAGGTTTCATTGATCCCAAGTCTCTCCTGGAGACTGTGTCCTCTGGGATAGAGACTATGCTGAAAAGGAAAAAGCTGCCTCACTAGGGGCTCAGCCACTCTGCTTGAGAAGGTCCCCAGAAAGGACCCACTTGTGAGAAGCTGGAGGATCTTTCTTGACTAGAGGAAACTGGTGGTGGTGTGGCCAGTAGACCAGGGTGGCAGAATGAGGACAGCAAACAGGCAGTGGGGCTGATTCCAGACAGTAGCATATGAGAGCATCTCTCAGCAAGTGGAGGGCCAGATAGAGGAATTGACTTAAGTAAGAGAAAATAGGGAATAGACAAGATTTCTAAACATGAAGGTGGAAGATCTCAGAATACTAGTAATATTGCTGTGAAAGTGAAAGAAACATCTTTAAATATGAGTGCAGCCCAGCCATATATATGTTGCATGCATTTTAAATTTCACAGTTTTTCCAGTTGTCTCTGAAAATAAAACTGTTGTGAGTTTATCTTCCCATATCAGTTCTGGGCATTGTCACCTTTTTCTCCCCTCTTGTTCATCACTGGTTCACATCAACAAGAGATCCCCTTATATTTCTGTATGATCATGTAGCTTCCAGTTGTCTGCTACTGAAGACAGACAGAGTATATCCCTCATATACCCTGGCCCAGGATAGGTTCTCAAGCCGCTCAGAAAAATGTAAAAAAATATTAATTCTGAACCTGCAACAGTTATGGGCTTTGCCTTCTGATTCCTTTATTATCATCTGTGGTAATTTATACTGTGTCAGCTTGGTTAAGGTGGAACTCTGTTTCTAAGAATCCCCTTCCTTGTATATATCAGGTTAGAGTTGCCCAGATTTGGAATTTGCACAGAACTTGAAATGCAGCCATTACTTTGTGATGCAGTGATGGGTAGATGTAGACATGCTGGCAAGAGGGTCCAACTTGTCTTTGTTCCTTTGTGCTCCATGTCTAGCTGTTTTCCCAACTGCTGACCTTGCTGATCAACATGGACACAAAGCCATCATGAGATGCGTGGCAACAAGTCCCATACCCTTCTTCACAGATCCTGCATATGCTAGTTGGTGACTCCTCTCATTGGCTGCTTGGTGACTCCTGATCCTCCAGCCTCTACTTTCACACCTTTCCTTTCTCAGCGTCTCCTACAAATTCAGCTTTAATTCCTGTAATAAATCCCTTATCCATAACTCACAGTGGTTCTGCTTCCCTCATTGAGCCCTGACTGAACACATCTTTGCCTTAAAAATCAGGGGAAAAAATGAATTTTTAATAGCTAGTTTTCCTTTATCATTCTTTTCCTTCAAGCGTACCACAAAATACTGTAGAAATGCTATTGATGTTCATAAATGCTTTTCATCATCTGTGACTGTTTCCAGGATATGTTGAAGTTACAAATGTTACAGATGTTATTATTAGTAATGTATATCATTAATCCCTACTATACATAAAACAGTAGAGATTTCTGGAAATTTCTTCTTTTGAAGAAACTTGTTCTGAAAAATTCTTTTTATCAAGTGGCTTCATTTGCAGAAGATTTGTTTAATGTCCTGTGGTTACAGTCTTATAGTATTAGACATTTTTTAAAATAAATGAATTTATTTATTTTTGGCTGCGGTGGGTCTTCGTTGCTGTGTGTGGGCTTTCTCTAGTTGCGCTGAGCGGGGGCTACTCTTTGTTGCGGTGCGTGGGCTTCTCATGGCGATGGCTTCTCTTGTTGCAGAGCATGGGCTCTAGGTGTTGGGGTTTTAGGAGTTGTGGCTCATGGGCTTTAGAGTGCAGGCTCAGTAGTTGTGGCGCACAGGCTTAGTTGCTCCGCAGCATGTGGGATCTTCCCGGACTGGGGGTCGAACCTGTGTCCCCTGCATTGGCAGGCGGATTCTTAACCACTGCACCACCAGGGAAGCCCATTAGACATTTTTTGATTAGCTACAGTTGCTTGAATATGATCACATTATTTTTGGCATCAGTGTCAGGAGGTTCTATCCTTAACCTTTGTTATGGAAATATATCTTTTAATCTAATAGGCAAAATGTAAGATTGGTTTATAAGTATTAAACTACAGAAAGAGTAAGCTATTACAACTAAATTGAGCCTTTCTGGAGGTAATTTTTATCTAGCTTTAAAATTTTTATCACCAACAAAATGTGTATTAAAGGTTATGAAAGCAATTAATAACACCAGTGACAAAATCAGAAGAGTAGGCTAATTTATCATTATAGATTTTAATAAGGTCTATAATGTAGGATTAAATATACAATATTTTTAAGAGTATGGCAATTTGAAAAAGAATGATTTATCAAACTTTAATTTAGGGGTTTTTATAAGAGCTCAAAATGATTCCCTCGAAAATAAAATTGTGTTTTGTGTTAAGATAATATTATTATCTTCATTATAATTAATAAACTGTTCAAATGGGCATTATCATGCCCCCACAGTATCCAAATGAAGGAATTATTTTAAATAATGTGGGATTAATTGGCTTACCATATTAAGAAATTAAGATTTAAAACTTACATAAAAGCCTTATCAGTAAAGAATTTTTTAATGTGAAATAATGTCTCCCTGGATAACTTCCTATTTGTATTACAAAACCCCTGTCCTAGAGATCGTTTTATTTCCATCTTTTACTTATATTTGTAAATCACTGTTCCAGGTATGTTTAATTTAAGTCTTTGATGGGTAGCAGTCTGATGGAGAGCCAAGTATCTCCAATTCTGTTTTAGTCTAGGGATGTGACCAGTGGTGAAATGGCTTATTCTAAGGTCTCATATGTTTGAAATTCTCTATTGCAGTGTTTGTGAGCCCATGTCAGACTTGTTGAAAGTTGAAATACTTGTTTCATTCTCAGAAACAGTCTTATTTCCCAGCGAGCAACCTACTCACAATTTGAGGAAATAGGGGTCAGTCTATAGGAGATATTACAGTAATGATTAAGATAGGTAATTCTCCACTTTTAAGTTTGGGTTCTGAGGTCATAATGAAAACAGGGATGTTAGCTCATTTCCTTTGGGAAATTGCCACTTGGGTCTCTATTATCGCCCTATAAATTGTATGTTCTTTATTAAGATTCATCTTTTCGTAGTATCTTTCAACTCTTCTCTTGCCTCCCCCTCCGCTTTCTCCTTGCCGTACAGTAATAGGTAAATCTGAAATACATTTTAACTTTCTCTATTAAGGATTCTATCAAACCTCATGAAAGGTGATCACTATGTTAGAAATTACACAGTGCCGTTGTGCTTAAAACTGAATATTCCAATTTTGCTTGTCAGTGAATCATAGAAATCGTAGTTCCCCCCACCCCCCGCCCCAAACTACAGTGTTATTGAATCAAAATAGATGATCATGGTAGTAGTCACCTTGCTACAGTACCGGTATATAGAGTAATACATTTTGTGTTTAGAAAGTATTACACTTTGAAAGAGCGCAATACTGAATAAAAACCAGTTCAGTAATACAAATGTTTGTTTGATCACCAAACTATTTAAAAAGGATAGTTGAAAATAACTTACTGTTATTAATATTCTTTTTTTTTTTTTTTTTTTTTTTTTTTTTTGCGGTACGCGGGCCTCTCACTGTTGTGGCCTCTCCCGTTGCGGAGCACAGGCTCCGGACGCGCAGGCTCAGCGGCCATGGCTCACGGGCCCAGCCGCTCCGCGGCATGTGGGATCTTCCCGGACCGGGGCACGAACCCGTGTCCCCTGCATCGGCAGGCGGACTCTCAACCACTGCGCCACCAGGGAAGCCCGAGAAAGCATTATTTTAATGCTAATAGAGTGAAATAAGACCATGGCTCAGAGGGGTTTTTTTAGGCTTTCTTAATGGCTATAAAGTTTGTTCTCTTAAGTGATAATGGTATTTGAAAGTCTTACGTATCTATTAAGTTTATTGAATATGTCTCTATAGTGCTTTTTTCTCCTAAAATATATATGAATTATAGTAAACTGGTTTGCATCAAACCCAATAGAACTCTAGCCATGAGCACTGCTTATTATCAGAAACTCACCAGTAAAGGAAGAGAATAAAATGAATGTATTGCATATTTAGGCTACTGCATGTAAAAGTATCAGTTAAGAGCAGGGAATTTGGCGTTATACAGACCTGGGTTATACCAGTAATATGGTTATCAATGTATAAATGCAATCCATTTCTGTACAAAATCTCTTGGAGGAGAGTCCTCCCCCACTGTCTCTTTTTAGCTTTATATCCTAAAATACAGTTAATTCATCTGTGTATTCATGCAAATATGGAATTTCCTGTATGGATATTCTTTTGTAGTTCTGTTTGGGAACAGAGAGGTAACGTTAAAAAAACAAACAGAAATTTGTACAAGTTTTTGGAGAAATCAGATCTTTAAATAAAATGGAAACAGTGACATTAAGTGTGAATCCACTTGGTAAATACTGAATGAAAAAACTAGTTACTGTTCAGAAGGATTTGGCCACTTAATTTTTAACACTTTGAGTAAATAGCCACATGAGTTAAATTACTTTATGTGAGTTTCCCTCAAGATGAGACAAACTTATTTTACTTTGGGCTACTGACCTGCTGTACTGATTTAGTATTTGAGATCTAAGCAGAAGAGATGATTGTAGTGAACTTATTTTTGGCCTGGGGTGTAAGCTGCAGAAGATGTACCTAGATTTGATATAATCTTTTTCTTTCCCTTTTTCTATTTGCCCCAGTGTGTGGCTTCACTGTCTCCAACGTAGTTGCTTGGTCTACCAACTGTAGACCAAGTTGGAATCCTTTAATACATGATCGGTGGTGATGTGAATAACTGACAACACTTCATTGAGCCTACAACTGTTTCTGTGTCTTGATGGTTAGTGCCTAAAGCTTATCTAATCACACCTGTGTAACACCAGTTAACATTGCCCATTTAGGTAGTCTGCATGGCTTTCAGGTTTTGCTGTTGGAAAGCTTGGAGAGGAAAGCATCTCTTTTTCTGGATGACGAGGATATGAAAAATGATAATGGCAATGGAATGCTAGTTATCCTTTTTAAAGAATTTGAAGAGATCACAATTAAAAACTTAAGTAGACAGCAAAAAGTGTTTTTCTACTTGAGGTCTTAAAAAGAGAAATTGGAAATGTCTTTCTGTATTCTGCTTTTTTGCTTAATTGCTAAAAATAATTATAATGATGATGGCCATCATATTTTGACTCTTTTTTTAATGCACCAGACTTTGAGATGAGTACTTTACCTACTATTTTCATTTATTCTTCACTTCATTCTAACACTATAGATTATTTTTGTTTTGACTATTTTATAGATGGACGTGTTACTTTTACCTTTCTGAATCTCATTCTCCTCTTCTCTGTAAATAAAGGGATAGGCAGAGTTGGAGATTTTAACTAAGTCTGTTTTTCTTCAAAGTTCTTGATCTTAATACTACTCCTACATGCAGTAGCCTAAATATGCAATAAATTCATTTTATTTGGTCCCATTCCTGGTGAGTTTCTGATAATGAGCGGTCACCATAGCTTGTCTTCTACTCAGTTTCATGGGAACTAGTTTATTTTAAGACACCGTTTGACTGATGTTGTTATGGTTCATACCCTGGGCAGAAACTATTGTCAGAGGTTATAGAGGGCAGCAAAGAAGGAACTATGTATACTTCTGAGAGAAGGTAAACCCTGGTTTTCTGAGTGTGTACAAATATAGAAGGGAAGACCAACCAATAAGACAATGAGCCTTAATAATCTGATTATATCAGCTAGAGTGACTGTCTCACCCAGTGCCTTCATAGTGTCACATCCTTCCGTAGCGCCCCATTGCCTTCATGATAAAACCTGTGGCTCCTTTTCTTTGAACCGTTGCCTACTTGCCTACAAGTAACAACAGTGATGGTCGTAATAGTTGAAATAACCAACAATTATGGACCTTACATGAGTGGTTGCAGATTCCGACAGTTTTTACCATCTCAACCTTTTGGTTCCTCACAATATACAAAGGTAATAAATGTACTAACTGATCGTGGCAATACTCTTTCATTAGTGAGTTTTTAGGATTTGGGGATATTTGCATATATTTTCTAATTTAATTCTTAAAATAACCCTCAACATTGTTTCATAATTGAGTAAACTGAGTCTTAGAGACATTAAGTAACTTGCCCAGTATCACACAGCTGGGCAAGGGATGAAGGCTTCATTAAAACGTGGGTCTGTGATTCTAAACCTAGTGTGCTGAACCAGAAAACCGTTAGAGCCGTATCGGAGATTGTCTGACTTAATTCTCTAATTTCAAACAAAACTTGATCACAAACAGAGAATGCCAAGCTGTGGCCTGAAGATGTGTACTCTTTGATTTATTAAATGCATTTGATTTGGGGGCTGACTTTTTTTTTCTTTTTGTTGGTTGGGTAGGGGAGCATTCCTGTTGGCTGAGGGCGCCTTCTCTATCACTGGGCTGCTTCACACATCCAGCTTTCCCACCAGTCCTGTAAAGATATTTGAGTTTATGACTTTGGTCTCAAAGGTCAAGAGCAAACAGCTCACTCTTTCCTTGAGTGTTTTGAGAAGCAAAGATTCCACAAACACTTTCCTCTGGGATGTTCTGTTACTCTGCCAACATTGAAAAGATACTGCTTACTTTTAGTTTTAATCCATTTCCTCCTCCCTTGCCCAGCCCCACTGATACATAGAACAACTGCTCAGAAAACCGTTGATTTCCAAGAATACAGTTCTTCAATACTCCCTTTAATAAACCTTTCCCCCACATAAACCAGCCTTCCCTTTGACATCGCGGATGGCTGACAGGTAGTTAACTCCTCTGATTGGCAGATTGGTGTCTCTGCCACATGGAAGTGTGTTTACACAGTAAAATTAATACTTCCAGCCTGGATTTATTTAGCATCTTCTGACACTCAGAAGAGCCAGGGAACACATGCCTTGCTCTCCCTTGGGATGGTTGAGTATTAGATTAAACTCGCAGGAAATATTTGAATGTCCTCAATAAACAGACTTTGTATTTAGGCACATTGATGTTTTTTGAAGTTCTTTATTGCCTTCATTTTCAAAGTCGGTTTGAGAGAGCTTTTACCAGTCACTTTTGGAAGTTATGTCATTACCACTTCACTTGTTGCTTAAAAAAAAAGAATTGTAAATCAACTACTAACTCTGGATTTTTTTTGCAGATGCAAAAGAAATTGTTTTAAAAGCCCAGATCTTAGCTGGAGGAAGAGGAAAAGGTGTCTTCAGTAGCGGTTTGAAAGGAGGCGTTCATTTAACAAAAGAGTAAGCCAGGAGGTTTTAATTCCTTGTCTTTGGGGCAAGCAGTTATGGAAGATCCTGCTCATGACTGAAAGGAGCAGCGAGAAAGAGGGCTGGGGTGGGACTAGGAGCAGGAGGTGGCACATAAAGGAAGTAAATTACAGGTCGAGGGCCCTGGCAGTGCCTTAGCTTCCCTTCTCCTCCCACAAAAGGATTTTTGTTCACTAATTGGTGAAAACTTGACACTCCTGTTCTAGACAATCAGCGGTTCATCATGTTTGATATGGTACCACTTACAAATTAAATGCTGCTTCTGTAATGCCACTCTCCTACTCAAGAACCTGCGGTGGCTTCCCATTACCAATGGCATCACTGGTCCCTCCTGTCTGATAGTCAATTCTTCCTTTATCTGAACCTGTCTGATCAGCTTTATATCCTATGTCTCCACACACTGAACACTTTCCTCTCCTCTCCTGTCACATAGCTTTCATGGTTACTTTGATCCTTCCCCTTCCTTTTATCCCCATCTTTCGTCTTACTTCCCAGATTGCCCACTATCCAGTATTTGTTATTCAGCTCTTATCTTAGTCTGCTATGCATTTCAGCATTGTGTCTCTACTATGACTGTAACTTATTTGGGGGGAAAGGATAGCAAATGTAAGCAAGCTTCTTTTTGTTTCCCTTCCCTCCCCTCCCTTCCCCTCCCCCGCTTCCCTCCTATTGTTTCATTCATTCATTCATTCATGTATATTTTGTACTCATTGAGCCTCTGGTACAGTGCTAGGCACCTAGTGTATGAGCAGAAAGCACCATGGATTCTATGAAGGTGGAGGTGCGCCCTGGGCAGGGTGGACTTGGGGATATAATACAGACTCTGCTTTAAAATGATTTTCAACAGAAACCTTGACTTTCTTTTCTTTCTTCTCTCTCTCTCTTTTTTTTCTCCTCTCTCTTAGTCCTAAAGTTGTGGGACAGCTGGCTAAACAGATGATTGGGTATAATCTAGCAACAAAACAAACTCCAAAAGAAGGTGTGAAAGTTAACAAGGTAATGTGAATGCTTTTGGTCATTTTCTGTGTATGTGTTAAAAAAAAAAGAAAAGAAAATCATACTTCAATTTTGACAGTATCAAATGAAGCAATGCACTTTGGCAACGTGCCATTTTATTTTTTAAACCTCACATAGTTAATTCTGCGTGTGATGTAACTTCAAGGAGAAATAAAAAGGATTCTAAAGTAGTAATAGTGTTTATTGTCATCAGCATTTAGTAAAAATGGGTAGTGATTGAAATAATACCTTTTTCTTTCAGAACACAGGCACGATTCTATTTAAAGCCAAAAGACCTTGGCATAACAGCTGCTAGACTCAGTGACATTCTCTGCTCCCTCGCAGCCCCACCCTCATCCTCAGTATATCAGAATTACTGTACCCGTTACAGTTGTTTTTCTATATGCCCCTATAACTTACTTTAAGATTGTTACCATTTTGACCCACTGTTCTCACTGGGAGTATGTTGTATTAGTGAGGTCTCTTGGGACACCCAAGTGTGTATAGGGCACGTACGTGTATACATACACACACAGAGAAAATAAAGCCGAGAGCAAAGTGGCCTACCTCAGCCATGAGATTGTGAGTGGCAGAGCTGAGGCCAGAGCCTAACTTAACCGTGAGAGCGTCCGTCTTGGTCCGGAAAAGGACACTGAGCTGGAGGGAGATGGAGATACTGGAGGGTCATTAGCTCCTTCCCTCTAAGAAGACAGAGCCTTTCTAAATGTCGAGGAAGCCCACAAACAAGACTGGTTCTGGTTATTTCCCTTTCCCACTGCCTCGCAGGTAGATGCAAGAACTGTTTACATCTTAAATTGGTTTTTCGAATTTATTTTTGTTCAGCCCAGCGTGGTACTTTTTTTTTCCTTTTTAAACTGGTTATGAGCCTTTACCTGTGTAACATCTTCAAAATTTGTCCCCAGAGTATATGATTAGTAGTTTTGTTTGTAGGAATTTGTTACTTTATATGGACACATGGGGTTTTAGATTAGAGTTTGTGATACCTTTAAAAAGCATATAAAAATACACAAAAGAAGATTCACGTTATATAGATATGCATAAAATTAGTTTTGTAGGTCGGTTCATGAAATACTAGAGATAAGTGCCTTCTTGTGAATTGAGTCATTGCCAGGAAGCTACCAGAGTGATTTATTTGTAAGTGTTTCTTTTCCTGATTGCAAAAGTGATTAACATATGTAAAAAATTCCAATAATACAGAAATATAAAAATTAGAAAAGTAAAATTTCCCTCTATTCTCACCCCTTAATTGCCATGCTTTGTTTCTGTTCTTTTTCTCTGTAAAATGTGCATTACCACATTTTGTAACAGTATTATTATATACAACTTTAAGGAACATGCATTTTTAATTTATGGAATCTTTGACATCAATCAGAAGTTCCCAGATTATAGAAACTTTAGATTTCTAAGTTTGTTCAAGAAGCTATTTAAGCACATTACATACATCGATTCACATTGGGTTTTTTTCCTAAGTCTGTGTTTGTGGTGTGTTCCTTGGGATAGTAATAGGGGAGGTGAGACAGTGCTACTCATCATGTACTCCATGAGTCAGTACCTGTACTGTTTACTGTTTCTCAAAGAGATTAAGTTCAAAAACTGAGTACACTGTTAATCCTATCTCATCGCTGTCCTGTTACACATAGTTTGTACACTGGCTGTCATCCACAGACTACAATTTGAGTAGCATGATATATAAAAAACAAAACAAAATGAACAAACAACAAAAAAATGAAAAACAGGTTCATTGGTCAAATAGGGTAAAGTATGTTAAAAAGTTTTCCATACCGGAAGACTCCAAGAAAAGGCTGTGTTGATGATATTGTTTGTGTCAGTCACAGATGAAGATTATTGAAATGTATCTAACTGAACTTCTCATGGCATGAGTGTTGATGGAGTCCATTTAGATTCTCTCTGTAACAATCCCTAAAGTATTTTAATATCCTGGCTCATAGGAAGGGCATCTTAACGTCAAAAAACTGGTCTGTATATAAAAATTCCTTGAATTATCTATTGACAATCATCATTTTCCTGAGAATGTTTTTTTGAAGAGTGATGGGTTGTTTCTACCAAGCAGGAGCTGTTTGAGGCAGCAGCTGGTCTTTGCAAATAGAAATTTGGTGGAATGTAGAGCATATCTGTCAACACTTTAGAAGATTAAGAATAGGACTCTTGAATGACACTTATCCTAAAACGTTATAACGTTGTATTGCTTGTCAGAATAACTACTGAAAGTTATTAAATCTGGCTCGCTAGACTAGCTCTGTATTAGAAAGTGACTTGAAATCAGAATGGTTCTATGAAAATCCTAACACCGTGTGCCAAGAAATATTTCTTACAAACTCATGAGCTACCATTTATGATAGAAAAATGACTATGAAACCCCTTATAAGGTACTTTATTTTTGACCAGTCATAAATTCCATAAAGGTGTGAAAAGAAGGAGTTCTGTATTCATTACGTTATAGCTTTCTAGGTCATCATATACTTATCACATTTCATGTGACTTAAAAATTAATGCTTTTGTGGCTTCTGGGTAGCTAAAATCTAATGTTACTTAATCAGTAACATTTTTTGTGAAACGTATTACTGAACTTTTAAGGAAAAGCAATGTATGTGATTTTATTATTTTCACTCTAGTACTGATTCTTCATGGATATTCTTATTTTCTTTTAAAAAACATCCAAGACATCTGTTACTATTTTTGTTGGGAGTGTTGGTACAGCCTCTCTCTCCAAGGAAATTTAATAGTACTTATCAAAATTTTAAATATGAACAATATAAAACTTAGCCATTTTACCTTTATATACCTTGACCACAGGGATACTACAACAATGGAGCAGAGCTATACGTACAGAAATAATCACTGAGGCGGCATTTTAGAAACATGAGTCCACATAAATTGTCATCAGGGACATGGTCAAATAAATATTGACATTTAAGTACTGTGTAGTCACAATGAAGAGAGAAGACCTTGTACAATCCAAGTTGTAGTATTAAGATTAAGAACAAAAAGGAAGAAAGAAAGGCATTCAAGTGTGTAAAATATGTATCTGTGTGCAGGAGATTCTGTGACTAATGCTTGCAGACGCATAGGGAAGAGGTAAAAGTTAGTAGTGGTTTTTCCTGGCAGGGTTGCTTCGTGCCTCTGTTGAGGTCGTGCAGAGCAAAAGGACACCTGTCTGGCACATGTGTGGAGAAAGAAATCCTTCCATCTGATTTGCCTCCTGCCCATTCATGGTCCTGGAATATGACCACATCCTCATAGAGGAAGGGATGACTTTTTCTGATTATCCCAAAGGTTCCATATGGACTCGTGATCACTCTGACTACTGGGGCCCAAGGGGTGTGTATGTGCAGCAGGGAGCTGCTTTCACTGTCTCCTCTGTATACTTTTAGTATCGTTTGCATTATTTTCAAACAAGCAAATATTATGTTTGTAATTTAAAAGAAAGTATAAATTGAAATAAAAATACAGTGATCCAAGAGACAGAAGTATTCAAACATAGGAAGCATCAGACATACCATAAAAAGAATCCTTCTTTGGCAACCAAACTTGGTTTTCTACCAGTGCAATCTGAGAAAAATCAGTGTAGTAATATATATGTACTGTTAATGTCTCAAATTAAAATAACAGCTGCTTCCCTGGAGTTTTTCTTAAGTGTCAGGGTTTCTGAAGGAAGAAGAAAAAGAAGATTAAAGTGGGAAGGTTCCTTGAGGCAAACCGAATACCTGTCACTTGAACAAGTTATCAGGATCAATTAAGGAGGTGAAAATGGGCACTGTGCACCATGAGAGCAGCACTCTCAAATCTCACTGGGTTTAAAGACCCTGAAAATGAAGCTGTTAGATTTGTGTAGCAAGTTTGTATAGATTTCCAAGTGGAAATCAGCTCGATGCTGACTTAATTTGACTTTCCCACTAATGTGGTAGGTGATGGTTGCTGAAGCCTTGGACATTTCTAGGGAAACCTACTTGGCCATTCTGATGGACCGGTCCTGCAATGGCCCTGTGCTGGTGGGCAGCCCTCAGGGGGGCGTTGACATTGAAGAGGTGGCAGCTTCGAATCCAGAACTTATTTTTAAGGTATGTTTAGATTCCTGACTATGCTCTGTTCATTGATTGTTGCTATACAACCTGTTAAAGATTTAGTGTGGAGTCTGAGCCAGGAAGACTGTTCCTGGGATTTAAGGCATGAAGATATTGAGTCCTTTTTCTTACTGGGTGTCCAGTTGAAGGTTGGGTAGATACAAAGTATATGCTTTTCAAGGTCTTTTTCTTTGCTTTTTTCCCCTCCCTTTGTTTTTTCTCCTTCTTGCCTTTTCTTTCCCCCTCATTTCTTTCAATCCAACTTGCCCCAAGAATTAACCAATGGAAATGAAGATGGCTGTGATATTTCCATTTCCTCTTGGTTAACTCTACCCCGTTTAACAGTATAGATGACCCAGAAATTCTCTCCTAGGAAATCGGATGTGAACTAGAGACTGCCTTGATGTCTTTCAGTACTGGTAATGAATCCTTCTAAAGGCCAGATTCTATCAGTTTGTTTCAATTCATTAAATCTTGTGTGTGGGTTTTTGTTTTGTTTTGTTTTGTTTTTGATATTAGGATGAGTCTAGCCAAAGAGACCTGAAGTCAAATCCTAACTAGCCAGTGCATTTCTCAGTGTCTCTAAGCCTCATTTTTTGAATGAGTAAAATGAAAATGGGGGTAATTCCCACCCCATAAGAATTGTGAAGATTAAATGAGGTGATGTATATAAAGTGCTTATCAACCTACCTCAACTATAAGAAGAAAAACCTAAGGTCTTTAGAACTATAATCTCAGCTTTTAATTGTGAGTTCTTAGTGTCAAAAAGAAATCACAAAAAAATTTTTTAGCAGAAACATTCATTATTCCTTTTAGAAAGTGATTTTTTTTCCCTCCAAAAAACAAGGATTTTATTTCTTGAAACTCTTCATTTATATAAGGTAGTAATACTTTGGAGATTGGTTTTAAAATATTTTCACCAATGTTACATATTTAAGTTAACTACTTTAGAAGTTAAATTGAGACTTTACATGGTGGCTTTCCAATAATACCTACCTATTTTTGAAATTAACATGATTTAAAACAAACCATTCCGTTTGTTAAGAGAATACATGAAATAATATGTATGAACAGCGCTCAGTGTCTTGGAGGGAATGACCCTTTGTAGAGCTAGGGTATTATTAATAATTATCATCATCAATAGAGTGTTTAAATCATAAGGTAATATTTAACCTGTATAAGACAAGCTCTAAACTTAACAGCAGTGTTAGGCAGGAAAAACTTACTTTGGAAGCCTTCCAAAAAATGTCATAAAAATTAACTGCCTAAGTATTCGTCACTGCCATCTGCATAGTAATTAAAAGTGAAAACTGGCCTCCTATTGTCTTGTCAGCATGCCACCCTGAAGAATTATATAGTTTTTGGAAAGGCTGTTTTATAGATGGTCTGCTAATTAAAATATACCCTATAGGCAGCTGTGGTGGCCCAGCTCAGAGATCTCTGGAAAGGTGCCACACTTTAATTACTCATTTGCAAATAAATACTAAGTATTTTCTTTTGAGGTTGTAAATCTTTTCATTTGACTGTCTGAATTTTGCTCATTTGATTCATTTTTATTAGGAGCAAATTGACATTATTGAGGGGATAAAGGACAGCCAAGCTCAGCGGATGGCCGAAAATCTAGGCTTCTTTGGGCCTTTGAAAAACCAGGTACCTGATCAATTGGAGGCCGGTGTGTCTGACGTGTTTCAGAAAATGTTTGGGAACTTGCTAATTGCCTCTAATGTTTGTGATTATCAGGAAATAGGGTAATTTATTGTTTTCTTTTTTTTCCTCTAGTTGTTTATAATGAAAAAATATTTACCTGGTGTTCCAAAGAGGATGTTTATGACATGTGTGTTTCTGTATATATATGTATTGATATATCAGTATGTATGTGTGTGAGAGTGTGTCGCCTGCAGACACATGCACTTTGTTATTTATGTTGGTCTCTTTGTCTTTTTGGTAGCATTGCAGCTCCAGCGCATGAATTATAAGAGGCAATATAGTGGTTAGAAGCACAGGCTGTAGAGTCAGGCAGTCCTGAGTTTGAATCCTATACTGCTACCCAGTACATGTGTGATTCAGACCATCTGAACGTCTCTTTCATCATCTGTAAAATGGGGTGGTGAAATCCTAACTGAGAGGGTTATCATGAGGATTGAGTAACCTGATGTGTGAAAGTGCATATTCAATACTCCAGAAAGGTCAGTTATTATTGTTATTGATAATATACATTACTTAACTAATTGCTATTCTTTCATAGCTAATGGGCATTTGAGATGAATGTTAATGGCACAGAGGTGATATTTCACTGAAAACAGCTTAAATTATGCCAATTTAGTAATTATATCCCTTGGTTTCAAAGACAGAAAAATCACCCTCTGAGCTATTAATATTAAGGGAGAGAGTCTGTCTTGAGCATCACAGTCCTGCACTGCCCTTGGTCCTGCCCATAGAGCCTGATTTTATGTCTACGTAGGCAAGCTTCCTTATCTCACAATTAAATCAGAAGAATTTACTGGCTATTGTTTTCCTCTTCCAGGAGCCACCTTGATAACCCTTCATCCTCTGTGTGCATGCGTGTGTGTGTGTGTGTGTGTGTGTGTGTGTGTGTGTGTGTTGTCCTAGAGCTCTAGGATTGTTATAGTTTCCTTTAATGTAGTTGGGTAACGTTCCTCCAGTAAAACAGTCAGTTGTGCACTCTTTTTTTTCCTGCCTTTACTTTTTCTTTTAATTGATTCTATCTCTAGAAGTTTAAAGGGTAACAATAAGGCAAGTCCTAGAAGGGTGAAGCAGAATAAAACTTTAAAATATATTTGTTTCAATTAGAGAGAACAGCACTTACTTGAGGACTGGGGAAAAGGCTCCAGTGGAAAGCTAAAGGTTCAAAATGGTAGTAGGAAGCAGGATCATCGGGGACTAAACCTCAGTAGGAAATAGAAAGGACCAGGCTTCAGTGGACAGCTAGAGGAATTAATTGTCGTTTCCGAGACTGGCAAAGAGACGCCAGGTTAGTGATCTCCTGAAAAAGAGATGATGGAGGGTTTGTGGGTAAGGGCTGCAGTGGTTGGTTTCACTTCCTGAGTATGAGGCCACTAACTATATTAGCTGATATTTGAGATTTATTTAATGGCTTCTTGTGTCTGGGTGGTGGTCACGGAGAGCCACTCTCCATGTAGTCACTGTGTTCTAGCCACACTGTCCTACAGTCAGTTCCAGAATGTGCTCAGTAACCCTGTTTACATCCTCTGTACCCCTTGTAACATCTGTATTTCTCTTGGACATTTGCAGTCACCTTTGATGGATTCTCATCCGCACCAAAGCAGGGACTTGGTGAATCTTGCTTACTACTGTATTGCCAACAAAGTGCTTGGCAAATATATTAGATGCCCAAGAAACATCTGTCATATGCATGAATAAGTGAAATAACACATCTAGGATGTCCACTTGGAAGAGATTCCTAGGGAGTCAGGGATGGGTAGCTGTAAGTGACAAGAGAATAAATTCGGAGTGGATAAAATCTGCTGACCACATGGCTTGAAAACTCAGGAGGTAAACATAACAGAGTTCTAGAGAAGGCAATAACAGTATTATGTACACCATCAGTCCCTCCCCCAACATAATGTAAGAGACAATTAAGTTATTTATAGCTCTTAAATGACTGACTCATGTTTTCCCAGTACCCTAAACACTCTAGGTTTTAAGTGAGTTATCTATGGAAGAAAGATGAACATGCAAGTTCTCAGGGGTCATTAGTAGCTATATTGTCATTATATTTTTGACTTAATATACTGAGGAAAGTAAAGAAGTGTTTTAAATCAGGTTTTTTTTTTTTTTTTCCTTTTTTCATTGTTGTCTCTATGAAAGGCTTTAAATCTTCATTTGCTCAGCAAAGTTGGACCAAGGTCATCTGCTGAACCCTGGCGAACAGAGGTGATAACTAGCCATTGTTTCCTAGGGGCTCAGAGGGCAGTGGTCGGCCTTCTGACGGTGAACACAGGAGGAGGGGGTGTGAAGGAGAGAGAGATGTCAGCTGTAGTTGTGTCCAGATGTGTTCATCTGGGCCCCCCGTTTATATTCGTACAGTAGAACGTGGAACGCATGGCGTAGCAGCATGGGGAACTTTTGGGGCTGTAGATTGAGGGATCTCTGCTTTACAGTGCTTCCTCCAGTCATGGGGCCCAGTGTACTGTGAGCAGAGGAGCCACCTGAGAGGAGAAAACATTTATTTAAAGGATCAGCCATTGGTGATCTTTTGGTAAAGAAATGGTATCTTAGAGGCCCCTCGACTCAATGTGACTTTGAAAGTTACTTGATTTTCATTTAGGATGTGGTTTGGGCCTTGGAGGTGCCTCACTCATGGACAAACGACATATAAAATGATTCTCTTATAAAATTATTAATATCTTTCCTGTGACTCATGCCTGTTGTCTCTAAAATATGATGTATTAATATTAGGTTTAACCAAAAATAAACATCATCCTGTGTAAAAACCTACCAAGTATATGTTCCTCGTGAAAATACACTTCAGCAAGAGCTGACTGAAAAGACTGAAGCCATGGGAAAACTGAATATGACTAAAATCCGCAAGTTCCTCAAGCATCTCTTATCATCTATACTATTCATTTCTAAAAACATAGGCACCATGAATTGGTAGCATGCGCCTCTAGGATTTAAGCTGATGAAAATATCCGATAAACCAAGTTAATACAAGCTCATTAACCCTTCTGGGTGTGGTTTGTACCTCTGGCTACCTTTAAGGACCATATATGAATGGTGATGATATTAATTCCTGGAGTGCAAGAGAAGTTTTTCAAAATTTTTTTTAACCTGTTAAAACATTTTTGAAGACATTGGTAAATTTGTCGGGGTTTCGTGCATATGGCCCTCACGAAATTTGATGTTAGGCATTTAATTTTTTTGATTGCTTAACAAATAACCGTAAAATAACATTAATCGTGGCAAAAAAGAAACAAAACAAATATTCCGTACAGCATGGTTACTGAGGAAGTAGGTGGCAGTGGCAAGCTGGCCAACTGCACATTTACTAGCAGGATGTTTTCTTTGACTGCGTTTAATCTGTCTTTTAAATTTGAACACATTTAGAAAGCAGGAGAGCCAGCTTAACTTGCCACAGGCCTTGCCATTTCCTATTATACACCCGGGCAGACTGACGGCGCTTTGCCTGGAGAGCCTTTGTAGTCATTTGGTGTATAGCCTCTGGAATAAGGCACGTTCTGTCTCCAAGACAGGCTGGATCTCCCTTGTGGATATTACAACACAGGTTGTATAACATATACCCCTTGTAGGTCTTACAGCATAGACCTAGTCATGCTTCAGAAAATGTTTATGGTCCGCCTTTACACAATAGTAAACAATTGTAATAACGAATGCCCCCCCCAAGTGCTGTGTTAATGTATAACTACAATGGCAGTAACACGAGAAAATTCAGGCTTCATGCTAAGCTAGGTTAATATAAGCTTTAGAAGTTTTAAAGCAACCCAGGTGTTCATAGACAAATAAATGGGCAAAAAAAATGTAGTATATACATACAGTGGAAGGTTGTTCAGCCTCGCGAGATCCTGACACGTGCTGCAGTGTGGATGAGCCTTGAGGACATTTTGCTAAGTGAAATTAGCCAGTCACAAAAAGACAAACATGTATCATTCCATTTATATGCGGTATCTAGCGTAGTCAAAGACTGGTTGTTAGGGACTGGAGGAGGGGAGAATGGGAAGTTGATATTTAATGGGTACGGAGTTTCCGTTTTCAGGATTCTGAAAAAGTTCTGGAGCTTGGTTGTACAACATTGTGAGTGTACTTGACACTGATGAACTATACACTTAAAAATGGTTGAGTTTGTGAATTTTATGTTATGCGTATTAAAAAGTTTTGAAGTAGCTGGGATAAGATCTTATATATATATGCACACAGAAGTTATTTCTATTATGCAGTGTATCCTTATTATTAAATTAATGATTATTTCAACCATTATTTATTGTGCTGACTCTGCACAGAGGCTGAATGACTGTGGTGGATGCCATGGTGCCCAGGGTAGACATCATGCCTGTCTTATGCAGCTCACATTGCACGCTCATATTGATAACCTGGAAGATCCCTAAAAATACAAAAAATATTCAGCAGTGAGTCACTTATCTGCTCTACACTGTAACTCAAATAAAATCCTTTTGCGTTTATAAAAATAGAGTAAACGTTAAATAAAGAAATTCTTAAAAAGTTTTTGAAAAAATAATGGTAGAATTGTGAGGGTGGGACCAACCTTTTTCAAGTCCAGCACAAAGCCAGAAGCCAAGAATGACATTATTATTATCAAATTTCCATGCAGCAGAAGTAACAAAAACATGGGCAAAAGATAAATGTTAAAGGGCAAAAATATTTGAAATTTCTATGAGATTAAGAGTTAAATTCCTTCATGTAAAAACGCCTCATATAAATTAAAATGAGAAATACTAAAATCTCAACAGAAGAATCGGCAAAATTCACAGCAGAGGAAATACAGATGCTTCAATATCATAGAGAAATGCTCAGATTCATTTACAGTAAGAGTGATTCAAATTAAAACCATATATGAGGTACCCATTTTTACCTAGCATTCTGAAAGATCCAGATAGCTGATGGTTGTGAGTAGAAAAACAACCTCTATGATGCTGGTTTGTAGAAGAGGACATTAGTGAAAGCCTTTACCAAGAACAATTTAATAAAATCTTTTATTATGTAAAATGCTCACCCATTTTTGTTCCACTCCAGGGAATATATCCTACAGATGTTTAATCATATATACGATATATATGTACAGATATAGGTAAGGCAGCATTTGAAGTAATGTCAAACTACTGGAAACCAAATGACCGTTATTTAAGAGACAGGTTAAATGAATTACGATACATCCATACAGTAAAATATCATGCAGCCATTTACAAGATGGCTCTCTTTGTGTTGCTGATGAAGGCCCTCTGAAACCTATTAATAAAGAAACAAGGTATAGAACCAAGTTGGGTTTCTTAAAAAAGATGAATGCAGAGTGTGCATACTTGCATATGCATAGCTGTATCTCTTTTTTTTTTTTTTTGCGATACATGGGCCTCTCACTGTTGTGGCCTCTCCCGTTGTGGAGCACAGGCTCTGGACGCGCAGGCTCAGCGGCCATGGCTTATGGGCCCAGCCACTCTGCGGCATGTGGGATCTTCCCAGACCGGGGCACGAACCCGTGTCCCCTGCATCGGCAGGCGGACTCTCAACCACTGCGCCACCAGGGAAGCCCGCATAGCTGTATCGCTTAACGAAGCATCAAGCTGTAAGTGGCTGCTGCAGGAGGACAGATGGGGGCTACGTGGCTGGGGAGTCTGGTGAAGGTTCTGAGGGAGACCCTGGTGTACCTTGGGAATTTTGTATCATGTACATGTACTATCTAGCCAGAAAAAAAAAATATTAAAACATATTCAGTTTTACTCATTATGTTTGTTTATGTCCACTGGCTTTGAAATTAGTATTTAAAGAAGTTTACACATGTATATACAATAAATTAAGATAATATGAATTACATACATCTCCAGGAGTTCTTTACTCAATACCAGAACAAAGAAATCACTCCTAGTATTTACCACAGTGGAACTTTATTCTAGGTAATTGGTTATGTAGGTGCTGTGAGAGCAGAGAAGTTTCAGAGTGCACAGAGAGGCAATGCAGAACTAAACAACAGCAGGAAATTGTTGCTACCTGTGTGCTCAAGGGACAAAGTGAGGCAGTGGTATTACTGGACTTTGGGATACAGAAGTTGGGACCCTGGTGGGAATTAAAGCCAGAGGAGACAGAAAGAAAGGGGTAGAAATACCCCTCTTTTTCCTTCCTCCCACCTCCTGCCTCTCACCACTGCTTTCCATTGGCTGAACTGAAGCCAGCTGGCCCAGGAGCCTTGGAAACACAGCCTGAAAGTGTCAGCTCCCCTGATACAGAGTAGAGATGGGGAAAAGCCAGAAACGAATCTGAGGGCAAATAATGCAGGATGGGAACAATGAACAAAAATGTAGCAATGGGAAAACCATGGCTGGGAAATAAGACGGAGCCGAGAATGAGACCGAACCCCAGCATTCAGCCTTGATTGCACATGGCACAGTCTCACTGTGCTGCATCACAGGCTGTGTTCACTGCAGGTGCGAGCTTTCCAGGGTGCTGTCACGCCTCATTTGTGATTCTTCCCCAAGCCCCGGCTCACACAACGCCAGCCTGCTGTGACATGAGCAGTTAATAAATGTTGGTTGAAAAGAATGAATGAGCGAGTGAATTTCAAGCAGAGTGAGAAAGATGAAGTCAGGGACACAACACCAGGGAGACTGTGGATATTCTTGCTCTTTGTGGTTTATGCCTTTGGAACAAACGGTTTTTAGTTTGAACTGTGCTATTTAGAAAGTTTACCATTTGGGACTTTCATCTTCCTGTTTTGCAATCATTTCCATTAGACACTCAGTAATTGTTTTTTCACAGATTATAGGTTTGGATTGATGAATATAATAACAGTTTTATTCCAGCCTAATAAGGAAAACCTTGTCAATATAAACTCTAGAAATCATGTTTACCTTTTACTTAAATGGAGCTTGTTTGTATTAATGATTGTAGCTCATATGGTGCTATAGCTCACCTAATAGGGACATGATAATTTTCAAAAAGATTAAGAACGTTTTTAGGCCATACTGAAAATATTTTGTTTTCTTGATAATGGTATTTCCTGGTGTCTGGAGGAAAGGTGAGCAATTCCTTCTAATGAATAGCAATAGAAATTAAAATAATTATGCTTTTCTGTTTTTCCCTTCAGAAAACCTAAATGAAAATAAAGAGATAACTTGCTATTTTTAAGGTTTCATTAGTCCAGCAAAATAAATGTGGTTTTTTTACTGCTTTCATGTAATTTCATTTCACTTGATCACATTTAGGCTGCAGATCAAATTAAGAAGCTGTATAATCTCTTCCTGAAAATCGATGCTACTCAGGTGGAAGTGAATCCCTTTGGTGAAACTCCAGAAGGACAAGGTAAAAAAAAAAGAGAAAACAAATTAATGTAATTATTTATGCAAACTATAAATTGTACAAAAAGACTGTAGCAGCAGCCTTGCATTAATTTCCTTCAGTAATTTAATTTCTGCCATAGTTTCAAATGCTCCCATGATGCAGTTAAAGATTTCAGCCCTTGAGTCTGTTTGTAGCCAAATGCCAAGCCTCCAGGAAAGTTACTTCTTGTTTTATTTAGAAACATCCGTCCACCATCACCCCCTAGTTTTCATGCCCCTAACTGCTGCTACAGTTAGGTTGGATCAGGAGCCATAGCACTTGGGTGTAATGAATGCACCTGCTTTTATGGAACTGAAACTGTTTGAAGCTTTTTAGTTTACCTAAATCTGCATGTAATTCCACCTTGTGCCTCCTGGTGAAGTTATGTCATCATGGTGAAGCCTCGAGTGCCCCATTGTCAAACTCTTTCCTGTTACTTGGTTAGCAGCTTTCCCTTCAGGTGGGAGAAGGAGACATTTTTGTGGAGAAGGTTTTTTCTTCCCATTGGGTACTTGTAGTGTATCAATAACTGTCTTATATCTCAGCACCTACCACCCTTGCACCGTGTCTTGCATACAGCAAGTATTCAGTAAGGTCTTATTAATTTGATAGCAAAAGCTTGAAAATGTGCATGTGTTTATGGTGGGGGGGGTGGAATATCAAGGGGATAGGATAGTGATAATGTAAATTTCATGAACCTTGTCTTTTTTAGTATCTTTCAACACCAGTGTCTTGTTTGCTGCTTAGCATGTTGTGAGAAGACGGTAAATAAGGATTTGCCATTGGACTAATAAATACCCATTATGTGCAAATACAAATAAGTTCTAGACCAGCGTGGATGGTACAGTTTTTTCTCTTTAGTGTATTTCAGAGATTGTATAGTCAGACTCAGAAAATTTAAAATACCATGTCCTTGGAACCCAGAGAGTCCTGGGATTGCTGTGTTCCAGCCACATATGTGGGCTAAGCCTCAGTTTTTTGTTTGTTTGTTTGTTTTTGTTTGTAAATCCAAAAGAGTGGGTAAAAATGATACCTGTCTTGTAGGGCAGTTGTCTAAATGAGGTGATTGGTGTAAGCATCCAATGTTAGGCACAAAATAGGCTGGCCCCTGACGTTCATAAAATGTATTCTTCTCAAGGAGTATAGAAGTAGTCCAGGAAAGGTATAGATTTTATATTTTTATCTATTTTTTTGTTTCGTTTTGTTTTTTGTTTTTAAAGATTTCAGATTAGGACAGGCAAAGAGCTCATGTTTAGGGAACCATTGAAATTAATAGGTTTCATGGTTTACACAAGTGACCACTAGATAAAATTCTGTGGTTGGTCATTTATAAGCGAACTACCTTTATGCTTAAATATTTGAAAAATTGCATTTGGCTGTAAAATAATCAGTATTTGATATAGAGAGGAGAAGAAAATTGTTTCTGGAACTCATACATCACGCACGGTGATAAACTTTTATGTGTCTTCTTTTTTTATTGTTTATTATAACTCTGAAGAGTTAGGAGTTGTTATCTCCATTTTACAGAAGATTGAAGAATGAATTTGGCTCCCCATGGGCAGCTAGTTACTGGAGCTGGGATTCAAACCCTTGTCTTTTGGAGTCTGGTGTGCATGTTGATTCTGATATGCCAGACTAACTTATGGTGACCTGCCTTATTTTCTATTTTTTCCATCTTAAACTGTTAATTTGCTTTCATCAGAGTGATCTAGAAGTAGTCTCCAGTTTGGGAATATCAGTTAAAATTCATGCTGCATTGAGTGGCTGATAATTAAATCCAAGAGAGGAAGTTGAGTTTAAATTCTTAAAGGTCATATATTGCTTTTCAAGCTAATACGCACAAGCAACCTGGTTATTTCATATTAACAAAAAAAATTCAGCCATCAAGTGGGATAAAAATGTCATTTTCATTTATCCCTTTGGGAAGTTGTCGGTCACAGATTGTGGTCTGGCAGCAGGGAACAGGGCTACAAGAACCTTTTCCTAGAGACTGTTTGTAAAACCTCGTAAAATCTGAAGTTTTCTTTTTAATTATTAAGAGAAAGGAAAATTATTGAGCTTTTTCAAAGGAATCATAAAATATATTCCATGTATATAGTTCATTGAAACATAAGTCTTATGTGATATTTTTAAGAGCAAAATTATCTTCAGCTATTAATTTGTTCATTGTACCATAAAAGTTCAGCTATTGAATTATAATCACAATTAAATAAGTGTGTTGGTTTATAACTCCTAATGAGCAGTAGTCAAATTAAACCCAATTAGGAAACGTTGATGAATGACCAAATGTACAAATTGATCTTCATCATTGTCACATTTCCCTAAAGCAATCCTTTATTTAGGAGCTGTAATAGTAGTCATTTCTACCTTAGCAATATTGACAATATTTATAATCAGAATACTTAAATTTTTTCTTTTAGATCAGTAATAGCAAAACATATAACCTTTCCCATTAAAACCTTGACTTAACAATTACTCTTTTAATTTAGAAGTTTAAGAAGCTTGGCATTACACCAAACTTTTTATTTTAAAAAGTTTTAAACTTATTCATTACACAATTTCTTTGTAAAAGAATTTCTTCAGTATTCTATTGCTTGATGAGGAACATTTTTAAAAATTCCAGGTGAATGGTCATATATATGCATAATAGATGACACACGGTTGAAAGAATAGCATTGGCCTTGATAACATCTACGCTGCTAGGTCACCAGTGGGGAATTTTTGGTACACTCCAAGAACGATTTTTTCCAATGTGATTAATAGTCTGATTCAAACAATATAAGTTGGCACTACTGACTGTAATGTAGTTTAGTGACTACTAGTTAGGATTATAATGGTTGTTAGTGACACAAACCTGCATCAGCCTAGTTTTTGTTAAAAAGCCCCCTGGGGAGGTGGGTACTTACTTTACTTGTGTTACAGAGAAGTTTAAGGAGTAGACTGGCTTAAGGTATGAAGGTAATCAGGGATTCTCTGGTTGCCCAGTGCTGCTTGCCTCTAACTCAGCATCTTTGTCAGCCAGCGCCTCTGGAGCTGTCAGCCAAGATGGCTCTCAGTTTTCATCATTCTCCTCCAGCAACAGTAACAGTCCTTTCAGACGATGCTGATTGGCCCTGCTTGGGTCACATGTGCACACCTAGACCATTCACTGAGCTGGAATCACATGGTGAGAAAAAGGCTGTTTCGCAAAGGAAAAAGGGACATTGAGTTAAAACATGTCTATGAGAATGACAACTTTTATTGAAATGAAAGCAAACAAATAGAAAGAAATGAACTATTTTCCTTGCTTGTCCAATTGCAGTGCCAGATTTAATTCATTAAACTTGTAGCCAAGTAAAAAGCAAGGTTTTTTTTAAATTTTTAATTATTTACCTATCTTCATTTACTTGTTTTGTAAGCCACTGTGAGATTTTATATCTTATTTCTTTTCATCCCACTCTCAGCCAGATCTGCCTGCACACAGACTCGTTTCTTTGGTATCTTTAAAACAATGTTTCTCATTGGGGAGAGTGGGCATTTCGTTCCCCAGGGGCTGTTTGGCAATGTCTCGACACATTTTTTTACTAAAATATAACTGACATTCAAGATTATACTGGTTGCAAGTATACAACACAGTGATTTGATTTATATCTATGTCTATCTAGTGAAATGATCACCACAATGAATCTAGTTAACATGCTTTTTTACTTGTCACAACTTAGGGTGCAGGATGCTACTTGCTTCTAGTGCGTAGATGCCAGAGATGCCACTAAACATTATACAATGCACAGTGCTGTCCCTCTCATAAGAAAATGATTTCACTCAATATGTCAGTAGTCCTGAGGTTAAGAATTCCTGTTCTAAGCCATCTTCATCAGTTGGAGGTGAAATCCATTCACTGAGCTAAAGGAATTAAACCCAATTTAAAACTGACTATCTGGCCAAGATTCCAAGAGAATTAAGGCTGGGTGATCCAAAGTTAAGTGGCACATCAAATTCCTTTCTTTCTTCAGATTAATTTCCCTAAATAACCACCCTGTGTTAGCAAGTGCCCATGTTGTTGGTGGGTGTTTCTCTCTTTATACACAAGACTATTTTCAAGAACATTCTCAGTTCTCTACCTTCCTCTGAAGCTCCCTCCCGCCTAGTGTCTATTTTTCTCTTTTCACAGCAACTAAAGAAAAGTTCTCAAGAGTATACAACTCTTGAAATTAACATTTAACGGAAAGTGGACTAATTTGGAAGTATCAGCGTTTTAAAGCCATCTTGGTAAAGCACATTTCAGTAGCACGTTATGGTTATTTATCACAAATCGAATTCAGTACATTACTTGAAGACAGATGATTTTCCAAAATAATTATGACAAGTCTTATTTCCTGCTGTTTTGTTTTGTTTCTTTTATGTGTGAGTCTCCCCTCTGAAATGTATTTTTCTTTTGTTTAATTCTGTGGCACAGTCTTCTGTTAAAACTCTAGGGTCAGAGGCCGCTAACTGCCAGTCACGTTCTCAGTTCGTTATTGAGGTTGTTGAATTAGCAGCTCACAGGATTTCACACCATTAAACAAAACAACAAAAACACCCTATGAATATAAGTACTGCAGCTTTCTTTGATACTTGTTCAGAAGGAAAATTCATTTTGTATAATCTATCAAGCATATAACAATATGCTTTTGATGGTGAAAATTGTTTTATAAATATTAATAGGTGTGTTTTTTTCACCCACTTTGTACACAGAATGGCCTTTGTTCGAGTTGAATTTTCTATAGAATTGAGATTTCATTAATGTGACATTGAAAAGTTTAATATCTGAACCAAGCTCAGCACCTCCAAAAATACATTTTACCATAGTTTATTGTCTTATTAAATGAAAAAGCCAAGGTCTGAGCAAGGAAGTTTATTTTATTGTGCTATTGTTGACATAGCCAATCCTTTTTTTTTTTTACATCTTTATTGGAGTATAATTGCTTTACAATGTTGTGTTAGTTTCTGCTATATAACAAAGTGAATCAGCTATATGTATACGTATATCCCCATATTCCCTCCCTCTTGCGTCTCCCTCCCACCCTCCCTATCCCACCCCTCTAGGTGGTCACAAATTGCGGAGCTGATCTCCCTGTGCTATGCAGCTGCTTCCCACTAGCCATCCATTTCACATGTGGTAGTGTAGATATGTCAATGCTGCTCTGTCACTTTGTCCCAGCTTACCCTTCCCCCTTCCCGTGTCCTCAAGTCCATTCTCTATGTCAGTGTCTTTATTCTTGTCCTGCCCCTAGGATCATCAAAATCTTTTTTTTTTAATTCCATATATATGTGTTAGCATACAGTGTTTGTTTTTCTCTTTCTGACTGACTTCACCCTGTATGACAGACTCTGGGTCCATCCACCTCACTACAAATAACTCAATTTTGTTTCTTTTTATGGCCAAATAATATTCCATTATATATATGTGCCACATCTTCTTTACCCATTCATCTGTCGATGGACAGTTAGGTTGCTTCCATGTCCTGGCTATTGTAAATAGTGCTGCAGTGGACATTGTGGTAACGTGACTCTTTTTGAATTAGACGATCCATTTTTAACCCGCCAGTTCTGAAAGTGTACTTGGAGGGGTCTTGCAGGGGGAAATTAGCATATAAGAGTCAATCAGTATTCAGGGATTGATCTACTCCTTTTGTGCAAGCTGGAAGTTTTGGTTTATTTTGTTTGTCATACTTTTTTGTTTTCACACTAGTATGATGAACTTTCCTAAGTTTCTCCCTCACTCATACAAATATGATACCTGTGACTATTTTTTCAGTTGTTAAAGTAGGATACAAATGTGATGAGAACTGTGGCTTAGCTGGGATTGGCAATCTTTTTCTGTAAAGGGCCAGTTAGTAAATATTTGGGGGCCATTTAGTCTCTATTGCAGCCACTCATCTCTGCTGTTGTTTTGGGACAGCAACCACAGAGGTGTGTAAATGAATGGTTGTGACTGAATTCCAGTAAAACCGCATTTACAAAAACAGGCAGTGAGCTGGCCCAAGGGCTGTACTCTGCCACTGCCTGACTTAGAGTCTCACTTGGGGCTGTTTTAGACCATCTGTAGCCTCCCTGGCCTTATGCAACGGTGTGGTGTGATTCGAGGATCACCAGAGTCATCTCTTTCATCATCATCCTTTAGGCAAAATCTCCTTCTCTGTCAGTTCCAAAGCCTGAAATGCCAACCATTAAAATCCTTCCTGTGGGAAAATTCTGATGTACTCAGAAGATCGTATTTTTATTGAAAACCATAGGTAACCTGTACATGTGTAAACTCCAGTAGGCATTAGTTTAGATGTACTCTAAACAGAATTCTAGGATTATAAGGGAATGGGACAAAGTACAGGTCATTTTTAGTGATAGGAAGAGAAGAGAATCCAGTAGCCTGGGCCATAAGGACCTATCGTATTTCTGAAGCCCTAAGAAAGCACTGTGCATGTAGAGGATGGCATTGGTAATAATAAAAATAACCAGTGAGTGGCAGCTGTCAGTGAGGCTCAGTGCTTTGCATGCATCCTCCCTTTCCTTCAATACAGTGCAGTAGAAAATACTCTGGTCCCCATTTGATGACAAGGCCACTGGGCTTAAGAGACACGATAGACCCCTGGTTAGGAAGTGTGAGAGTTATAATTCATGCCCAGGTGTTTTTGATGCCAGAGTCTGCGTTAAATGGTCAAGTTCAAGGGAAAACTTTCATAACATTATGAACTGAGATTGTAAGGCAGGAAAGCACTTTGTATGTTTGGGACCATTTTAAAAATATTGAGCAGGTTTAACAAATACGTGTCTAACATAATCCATGTACCTCCTTAAAATGCTTTATCCCCCCCTCTAGCGCCACCCTCCCCCCAAAAGATTTAGGCATTAATGGTGGCAATTCAGTTTTGGATATTTTTCATTACTCCTTACAGTTGCCTTACTTACTTCCTATTGATGTAGTGTTTTTAATTTCTAAAAGCACTTGGACATACATACATTGACCTAATTATGTTGTTTACTTTTCTCTACGGAGGGAGAACAGTTGGCAAGGGACCATAGTAGATACACCTTTTTTCCTACCTATAGATAACCCTATCATCCCACAGTCACTATCTTTAGGTCCTAGGTTAACTCTAAAGTTCTCTCAAGGTGGTCCCCAAATAGTGAACTCATTTCTGTACTTGGCATACATATCATATTACAAGAAAAAGAGTCTTTTGAAAATCTGACTTTGCAGGCATTGAGCTGGGACTGCCTTCTGCGCTTTGCATACATATCCATTAATTACGCTCTCTCTCAAGTAGCTTGTAACTGTAGTCTTTGTAAGGGGCAAAGATCAGCCTGGACCTGTTTTCATTTACTGGTTTATTAACCTTGACCAAGAATTCTTTTATTTGAAACTCTTCACTTAGGAAGTCAATTTGATAGCATTTGCCCATTCATTCTGAACATGTTGGTTTCAAGTAATCTTGCCAGTGAGTAATGGAGGAGCTAAAATTACTAATAAATTAATTAATATATACTTGTAAACCCAATGGAAAGCCAACAATGATGTTGCTTTCCTATCGATTTTTATACCAGTCATTAATTGCTGAGAAAATGCTACTGTAGCAAGCAGAAAACATTGGCCAATTCCTTTGGTAATGTAGGATTCCATCTTTAAGATTTCAGTATTCTGGAAAGTAATTACTCATTTGCTCTGTATATTCACAATGTGTGGGTAAAGGGGTTGGACATTTTGTGGCAACACAAAGGACTCAGGCAGACATTAAATTCCATTTAAGATTCTCCCTTGTCAGTCAGTGTTACTTTAAGTAATTTGTGATTTGGACTTTTATATATGCTGAGAATTCTTAGATGTTAATATGATAATTCTGCATGGATTTGTACCAAAGTGCTCAATTATTGTGGTAGAGAGACCCTTGGAAAAACCCTCTACCTGGGGTCTTTAACTCCAGGATGCTACAATATAACAATATTTTCTTTTCATAGGAAGCAAGTGGGACTAACAGACCATGGTCATTACTTTAGAGTGAAATATATGAAGGTGGTTCTTTCCCTGTCAAGAGTTAGGTGCCTATCAGCAATGCTGGAGGAGGACGGGTAATACCTAAATTCATGGTCAGAGATCCCTGCCTGTCGATATCCCAGGCAGGGTAAAAGAAGGTTATGATGGAACGTCATCATAGACAATTACTTTCTACTCTAAGGGATCTAATAAAAGAGATCAGATCCAAGACACCAAGCACACCACCCATCCCCACTGCAGTCGCTACCTGATTGTACACGTGGAAGATCTGTAAATCAAGGAAAACTCTGTAGTCCCTCCCTGTCGCTGAGCGGGTTTCACTGTGTCCAGGGCTCCTAGCCAGTAAAAAGAGTTAGAGATTTCTGCCAGCACCAGAGGGTGGAGACAGTGGTGCTAATAATGCCTGGCAGCATTCCATTGTAACTGACTAGTCTTGGTCTCTTAATGTTTTGTATCTTGAATCGCAAGAGTCATAAGATGGTCCTGCTCACATCAAGATGATGGTCTAGCTTTAGCAGACCCCAGAGTAAGTGTATCAGCAGTCTAGGGATTGTTGTTTCCATTTTTCAAATAAGAAAACTGAGGTCCAGAAAGAAAGTAGGTTATTTTTATCAAAATTACAAATTTAGTTAAGGATCAAATAATTTTAAAAATCTATTCATTCTGGCCTGGTGTTCTTTCCACTATATCTTCTAGACATATTAGTGAGGATACTGATTAAATAAAAACTTCACTTTGCAACATCAAAAGAAGGACGTAGGGGGACAGCATTAAGCGTTATTGTCTAGTCTCTCCTTGCATTGAAGTGAAAGGTTAAATACTAAAAATAAGAACTGTAATAAAAATTGCAAATCAAATCTGTATGTAACTATGCCAGTCTGTAGCTTTTAATGAGTAATGGCAACTTACATTGTTATTTTATAGAAACCAACAGATATAAATTATTATGCTTTTTATTAGGATGTAAATCCCTTGAAAACAGGGACCATGTCATATTTGTCTTAGTAGCCTTAAAGTTTAAAGGTCAAGAAAGCCATAACAGCTTCTCCTGCCTGAAGCATGAGAAAAAATAACAATATTTGACTTTCTTTCTCCTGCACTTGTCAGCCTGAAGAACTTAATTTATAGATCCTTAGGAGATATTTAGGTATGTTTCTTTTTTCTTTATTAGTTGTCTGTTTTGATGCCAAGATAAACTTTGATGACAATGCAGAATTCCGACAAAAGGACATATTTGCTATGGACGACAAATCAGAGAATGAACCCATTGAAAATGAAGCTGCCAAATACGACCTAAAATACATAGGACTGGACGGGAACATTGCCTGCTTTGGTAAGAAAGCAGTTATATCAAAAGAATTATTTGTGGATTTTTACAGAATTTAGGGCCCCTTGGTTTCTGAAATGTTATTTCCCAATAGCAAGTAAACATATGAGATTTTTGTAGCCAAACACTCTTAAGAAACAACCCAAAATTTCTTCCCAAAGTTCATTTTGGCTGGTGGTCACCAGTTTAAAGCAGGGTTTCTCACTTCTGGCACTATGAACATGTTGGGTTGGATAATTCTTGACTGTGGGGCGCTTTCCTGTGCTGCATTGTCACCAGTTGTGACAACCAGAAATGTCTCCAGACATTACCTTTTGGTAAGCACAGTCACCCCAGTTGAGGACCACAACATTAAAGTATTTCAGTTAAACTTTGATTAGTAAAGGTCAGAACTTCTGCTACTCTAGTCAATGTTAATATGCTAGGAATTATTCTGAAATCTTGGTTTAAGATAAATTGCTTTCTTAGAGGAAGTAGAAGAGAATGAATACTTTAATCATTATACTAAAGTTTCAGGTGCTGTGAAAACCAAATGATAAAATGTTTACTCCATTATGTCAGTTTATTAATAAGACAGTTGATTTTATCATAGTCATCTAAATTTGTAAAATTGGCTTATTAGCAGAGATAAGAAT
This sequence comes from Delphinus delphis, assembly GCF_949987515.2. Lineage (NCBI taxonomy): Eukaryota > Metazoa > Chordata > Mammalia > Artiodactyla > Delphinidae > Delphinus > Delphinus delphis. Next base: position 81,480,753 of record NC_082692.2, on the reverse strand, counting down.
GGGTCTAGAGAGGCAGTACAATTTCTGCATTGTCCATAGTATGGTACTGAGATTTATATACTTCTCTGTTTCTGGTGGAAGCAATTCACTGCACTTGAAACCGAGGTCTTAATCTCAATGGAATTAAAATAAAAAAGATTTGTAGCTCATTAAACCAGCAGTATCATTATATTCAGAACTGAACAGACCTCATCCAGTAGTTTGCTGTTCAATACAATAGAAAATGACACCCAATTACGAGTGATACCAAAGGCTCTTGCTTTGTTTTGGAGCAAAAACTCTAATGTACCAGATCGCTCACATCATTCTGATCTTGATAAGTTAATATGCTCTCAATATTTGTAGGCGTTTAGAAAGGGGAAACATATAATGGTGTGTTTGGAGCAAATTAAATACATATTCTTTGTAGCCTCTATAGGAGTGTGCATGATTTGGCCAAGATAGCAGTCTCAAAAGCTACAATTAACACATTTCACATGGTTTTAAGATCATATATGAATGACTTTTATTTTAGTTGTCCCAGACTTAATTAAATTAGTCACAGTTCATAGGCTTACTTGAGGAATTCAGGGGTCAGAAAAAGTGAAAGCTACTTTACCTGGAGAGTTTTTGCTGTGTTCAACACTTTTTTGGCACTTTCTAACCTAAGGAAAGCAATTTCCTATAATTAAGCTTAAGAAGCAAAAGAAGTGCAGTTGATCAATAAAACTTCGCTCTGGAAAATAAAAATTTTTATGTTAAAACTCTTTCCTTGGTTTCTTAAGAAAAGCTACTGGGATGTTGGCAACATTTTGGTTCTAGTTTTAATGATCAGGTTGCTAGTGAGCATTTCTTACATTAATTTGAAACAGGAATGGGGGTTAGGAATGTTGTTTTAATGCTGTAATTTGTTCATTTGCTTTCTAAGTTTCTCAGAGAACGCATAAACTTGCATGGTTGTGCTAAGTGTAAAATAGTGTGGAGTCCTATTGAAGTTCAGATCCCTGTGGTTCAACTCCAGAGGGATGCCACATTCAAAGGAGCATATTGTCAGCAAGCAAAAAATTGAAAGAATCACATTCTTTACTCAAATCTCTTAAAGAATATTAAAAAGAATGTAATTCATAAGCTCCAGCAACTTTTCATATCCTTTTTCCTCTCTTTTGCAGTTCTCTTAAACTCCATACTTTCCAGAACCTAAAACTCCTTCCTCTACTAATCGTCCAAATTTATTACTTACTTAAGCTATTCCCTTCTTTGTGTTTCCCAGATTGATTTAACTTCTCAATAAATTCTTCTTCCCATTCCCAGGTCTTTTTGTTTATTCTTTCTATGCACATTTCCTGATTATTCTTTTTTTTTTTTTGGGGGGGGGGGAATGGTACGTGAGCCTCTTACTGTCGTGGCCTCTCCCGTTGCAGAGCACAGGCTCCGGACGCGCAGGCTCAGCGGCCGTGGCTCACGGGCCCAGGCGCTCCGTGGCATGTGGGATCTTCCCGGACCGGGGCATGAACCTGTGTCCCCTGCATTGGCAGGCGGACTCTCAACCACTGCGCCACCAGGGAAGCCCAACAGTCCTGATTATTCTTAAAGTCTATGAATTTATCTGGCTGAATAGAATTCCAAGCAGGGTGGAAATTGGCCTAGTAAAGTCAGGGCTCTCTTTTAGCAATATGGGGGAGGGACAAAATTTATGCACCCTTTCATGTTGTTAAATTTATCCTGTCTTGTGTGCCATTTGCATTTCACAGTGAATGGTGCTGGACTCGCCATGGCTACCTGTGACATCATTTTCCTGAATGGTGGGAAGCCAGCCAACTTCTTGGATCTTGGTGGTGGTGTAAAGGAATCTCAAGTATATCAAGCATTCAAATTACTCACAGCTGATCCTAAGGTAACCTCTCTCTTTGTAGGGGAGATTGCATGGTGTAATGATTTCTCACCATCAACATCTACCTTGTTCCTGCTGCTAAGGGTTAATAAGCCAACCCATGTACTTTGCAGCCCCAGGTGCAAATCCTGCCTTATATCTCATTGGAATGCATGATGGTTTAAATCATCTGGGTGAAAGGTTTATAAGTGCCCCTAGGATTTTATTTCAGGGTATGTGCTTACAAAGTTCTGGGAGGTAGAAGGAAATTTTTTTAAAAAGTGTAGTGCAAATAATGAAACATTGGTTGGCATGAAATATTTTTTGGGTCCTTCACAGTGAAGCGATTAGTTCTACGCTTATGTGACTTAGAGAGGACTGAGTCTCAGATTCCTTTCATAAAGATGCTGAAGATATTATAAGATTAAGACAGAAGAAAGTTACAGGCTTATAATATTATATATTACTGGAAAATAATGACCCCACCTCCTTCTCTATGCTTTTCAATTTTCATCTCTGACAATTACAGACGTTACAGTTTGTAACATATGCTCTAAGTAGCATATAATGTTGTTTCATGGGCATCTTCTTAACTAGAATGTAGCTATCATACTCATGCTAGGTGCATAGAAGGTATTCAGTAAATATTTAATCAATTTAAGTACCAGTATGGTTTGTTTCCATTGTAGGTATTCAGTTGTCTATGATAACACGATTTAGGTGGATATTATTATATTGAAAAGACTAATATTTTTTGAATATCTGATATATGTCATTTAATTCTCTTCACAGTTCTTTGGGGTAGTGTATATAGCACAACCATATGATTGTAAATTTTATTTGAGAATCATTATCTTAATATTGTTAATATGTGACACATTCTCTTGGTTCCTGACATATCTGAAGACATAGGAAATCTGAACCATCACTAAGAAAATCATGAATGAAAACAATATCAGATTCTTTTTAAAGAAATGTTGTCTGAACTTAATATGGAAGCTTCCCACTCATAAATAGACTGGCATTTTGGGTCTCATGTGCATGCAGTTTTTTTGTCTTAGGTTAGTGGTATGCTTGTCTGTTTTCATAATGACTTAGTTGGTAACCTTATGTTTTTGCTGTCTTTTCCTTCTGATTCACATACACACACATAAGATTGTTAAACAATATTAGCAACGTATCTTCATTGCTCTAGGGTTGTTCAGGAATAGCAAAGTCACTGAAGTCCAAAGTCACCCAGCCGTGAAGTGTCTGCAGTTGATTTTTCTGTTTACAGAAGCACCTCGTTTTCATTGGTTAAGTAAGAATATTATCAGAGGCTCTGTAATCATTTATTAATTCATTTATCCCTCCTTCCTACTCCTTTCTAAGGGAAGAATAATTTTTATCCCAGGGATTTTCAAACCATTTGAAATCTGTAAATACCATGGACGTAATACACAGCTCTTTAAACTGCTTGAACTACAAAGTACCCAGAGGACAGGGAACTGTAATGAAATACTGTACATTTAGTGAAACTCAGTGCTGAGAATTAAAGAGAACCAACAAAGGATTAAACCTAACAGGACAATCATTGCATTTTCTTTGGAATATCTTTTCTTAGGGGCTGATCCTGAATTTTAATTTCATAAAAGTACAGGAAGGGAATGAAAAATCACTTGGAGAGCTTTTTTTATTTTTGTTTTTGAAAAAAAACAATCTCTTCAAAAACGTTGACTTTACCCTATAGAATATTTTCAAATGCTTGGAGTATTTAAACTTCTTTTGAGATTTGACTGTCATCTTGTATAGATAAAAGTATGTGGGAGTTATTTTATTTTTCTCATGCTATATCAGGAAAATGCATGCTTGGCTCATCTCACAGTACATTTTCCAAATCTTGAAATTTCAAAGCCCGTTAAAAAGCATAGAAATGTAATGGGTATTTTCAATCCTGGCACTGTGTCACAGATTTCAGAGAACAGAGGCTAAAAAATAGTATAGATGAATTGATTTCATCTTGCAAAGAAACTGATTATAGTTCTGGCAGTAATTATTTCAAGTAGAACCCCATCCATTTGCCCAGAAGTAGAGATTCCCGAGAGCCCAAAGCTAATTATTTCAAAGGTATTGATTTTCTTGTTAGATATAAGGATTAGTCAGTTGAATACACTGAAACTCAAAATTACAAAAGGCCTGTTCTTGTTAAACTTAAATCAGCTGATACTAACAACTACTTGTTTGTTATATGTACAAGCTAATTCTATTGATCAAGTAATAGGCATCAACATTCAAGAACAATATTATGGATTGGCATATGTTTCCACTCCTAATGTCAGCCATGGAGCTGAGACTTGTGTTTCTTTCACTTGACCATTAGCCCAAATGCTGATTTTCATTGGGACCTAACACACGTACCTTTATAACTGATCTGTTCCTTATTTGTAATACATATGAAGTGAAGTTCCTCTGCCAAACTGTCTAAAACAAGAGTGTTTACTAGATAGCTTTGTAAACTGGATTCCCATGAAGTGTATCATTAAATATTTTATACTTCTCTTATTTGCCACCTGGGCTTGAGATGAGAGAAAGGTAATAGAGTTTGTTCTGCTGGTGGTAGAATAGATATGATCTCACCCTCATCATTATAACTTCCAGAATTCTAAACATTAGTGTTCCTAAAATCACAGGGAGTAAAATTAATATAAAATAGAAGTAGGATTTTGTGGTAATCTATAAAGAATTTGAACACATTTAAAGGAGAAACACTATCAAGAATGTTAGCCTTACGTTTTTGTTTTCCTGATGGGTGCTTTGGCTTTTGTTTCTAATTTTAAATTTAGAATTCCAAAGGTGTAGAAAATGAGTGCAACAACATCTGGAGTATGTAAAACGTCTTGCATAAATGAATTAAAGAAAAAGATGGTTGATATGAATCTCAACAGTAACCTCGACTGTATTGTCGGAAGTTAAGCAAATTTGTTGCCCTCGGGAGGCCTGATTTTGAAAAGCAGTAGCATATGATTGGCATTAGTGACGTCACTTCGCTTGATTTGACTGTGCTTCCTGGTTTAGATCCAACTTAGAGTCAAATTTTTAAAGCCCTTTAAATGTCTAGCAAGAAATGTGCTCTATAAGCACCAAATACTCGTTTAAGAAGGAAGGGATTCTTGGTGGGGCTCTGGTGCCACGCAGCCTGTGTTACAGTCCTGTCTTTAACACGTATTGGCTGTGGGACCTTGGGCATGTCATTTAACTTTTTTGTGTCTTGGTTTCCTCTTTTATAAAATGGAGATAGTAACAGTACTTATTACCTCAGAGGGTTACTTTATTGCATGAAATGAGATACACACATTTCCAATTTAAAGGGGCAATAATTTCACATGACAGTACAATCTAAAAATTTAATAAACTTTTATTAAAAGTATAACTTACATAGAGGACACTGTACAAATCTTAAGTATATAGTTCGATGAATTATGACAAAATGAATATACCTGTGGAACCTCTGACCACATCAAGAAATAGGACCTGGCCAGCGTCATGGCCTGAATGTGTGTGTTTTCTCATAATTTATATGTTGAAATCCTACCCCACAATGTGATGGTATGAGGAGGTAGGGCCTTTGGGAGGGAATTAGATCATGAGGGTAGAGCCCTCATGAATGGGATTAGTGCCCTTATAAAAGAGACCACAGAGGGCTCTCCCACCTCTTCCACAGTGTGAGTACATAGCTGGAAGTTGGCTACCTGTATACCAGTAAGTGGCCACTGAATCTGCTGGTGCCTTGATCTTGGACTTGCCAGCCTCCAGAATTGTGAGAAATAACTGTTTGTTGTTTAAACCACACAGTCTATGGTAGTTTGTGATAGCAGCCTGAATGGACTAAGACAGTCACCATCCCAATAGCCCCTTATGCCTCCCCACTATCCTCCCCCTACCCTGCTTTCTTCCCAAAGGTAACACTCTCCTAACTTCTAATATCAAAGATTTGTTTTGCCTGGTTTTGAGCATAATACAAATGGAATCATACATTGTATACACTTTTGTATTTGCCATTCTTCACTTGACTTTTAGTTCTCAGATTCACTCATATTTTATGTAGCAGTGGTCCACTTATCATTATTGCTGTATAGTATTCTATGGTATGACTCTGCAAGAACTTTTCTATCATTCTTCTATTGATAGACATTTGTGTGCTTCTTATGTTTGACTATTATGAATAATGTTGCTGTGAACATTCTCATACATGTCGTTTGGAGCATATTTTTGATACTTGGAACTAGAATTTCTGGGTAGTAGGGTATGCATATACTCAGCTTAAATCGATACTGCCAAACAGTTCTCTAGATGTGGCAATTTACATTCTCATAGGCGTGTGTGGGAAGTCCAATTTCTCCACACCCTCATCAGCATTTTAGTCATTCTGGTAGGTGTGAGGTAGTATCTTATTGTGGTTTAATGCCTTTCCCTCATGTGTTTATTAGCTACTTGAATATACTCTTTCAACTTCTGTCACCTCATGTATAAAGTAGACCTGAAAATAATACCCCATTGTTTTATTATCATCTAAGATATATGTGAAGTACTTGGCAAACCTTTCTAAAGCATGATGAAAACTTTAGTTTGTGTTGGTTTTTTTTTTTTTTGAGTGTTCATTTTGATTATCATTTTAAAGGCTTAGATTTAGAATTACTGAAACAGTTGGGGAATAAATGGTCGTCTACAGAAATGGGAGCTGTCTGAAACAGTTCATTGTCACCAGTGTTACTGCCTGGGTTGTTTTGAAATTGATGAAATGTGTAAGCAATTCAGTAGCTTGCAGTGATTCTCCCTTCAGACAACGAAGAAAACACAGTTTAATAAAGGGAGGATTAGATTCATGTTTGGGAGGACCACAAAATATAATTTGGTATAACTTTGAGGAGAGGCCAGCTGTTTTAGCTCTGTGGTAAGTGCTTGAAAAGTCTTTAGAGTTTGAGGCCAGGGACATAAAACTGCACGCTGTATTTTTGATAAAGGGTTTATGCAAAGGCCTTAAGTTGTAACAAATATGTTTTAGAATTAATACATACTAAATGCCTCATGTATTGTTGATTATCATATATTGAAAAACAAAACAGTATCCTCTTTTTCTCTTATATACATGCTTATATCAGAGGCGTGAAGAAAAACTTGTTTTATTATATGCCACATGTATTTGCTGAAACGCCTTATCTGCAAGGGAATATTTATTTTGGGGGTTGATAGAACTCTTTAGGGATTCATTTTCAAATATAATGTCCAATATATTTTAAATATGAGCGATATTTTTGAAATGATTACCCTGCATCTCCATTCTTACAGGCCAGTTTGAAAACAAATTTTACTTTCATATGGAGTCGAAAAGCAGCCATTCTTTATGGTGATCATCTACCTGATAGCCTAGTCTGAAAAGAATAAAAATGTTTTTGTGCTTCTTGATTTGCAACCTGTCATTTGGTTTCCCCTTCCCCTTAGGATAGCCTCTCATTTAGGGTAACCACTGTGTATACACTGGAGAGTGGAAAACCATCCTCCCTGGGCTCATTTCTTCTCGCAGTGGTTTTCCTACTGTCATGAATTCATAAATGATGATTTTGCATTTCTTTTCCTGATGTCCATTCATCCCAAGTTTCCAAGACTGTCAGGCTCTCTATGCCCAACTTACTTGCCAATACTGTAAGAGCCAGGCCCTGGCTCTTACAGTATTGGCTCTTTCCGTATCTCACACGTGATCAGTGTGTCTGATAGCTACCGCATTTTCAGAGCATCTCTAATAGGACACTCTAAATCTCTTTTCATGCTCCTTGCTGACATAGTCTCAGAAAGAAATAAAAAATAATATTTGTACGCTTTGCTCTGCTTCTCAAAATTCAGATTTTAATACGCCTTACTTTGTTCTGTGGTAAGTGATTTAAAGAATTTAACAAACTTTGGGATATTATAGCAAATTTTATGATTAGTCCCAGCATGCTCAGTAATTCATTATGAATCCTGTATGGAGAGGTCTTTGTAGATTGTTAAAGAGAAATGAACCACTAATCAAATTATAATATCATATAGGTTGGAAATAATATATACTTATTACGAGAGTTAGGATTTTTTTTTCTTCTTAATGTTATTGCATTGAGAAAACAAGTAGTTGAGCTCAGCAATTAGAAAATAGTGTATTTCCTAACAAGTTGATCAAATAATGACCAGGATTAATGTCAAGCATCTCTGAATCTTAAGAATCATCTTATAATGGTAGAGTGATCAAGGCAGTTTTACTATTATTATTTTTGAGGTATTGTTTTAGAATCCAAATTGGCTGGTAGAGGAATCACTGGATGTGGAGAGTGAACTTAGTAAAATTATTCTGGAGAACAAGGTTAAAAACCTTTGAACTGTGAAGACCTCTGATTCTTCTGCTCCGCAGAGGTGAACTGTAGTCTGGTGGGATGAGCCCCAGTGGATTCAGGAGATTGAAGACACTGAATCCTCTTTCTTCTTCCCTCCATGCTGCCCCCACCCACTGTCAGAGAATTAGGAGTGACTGTCTCATTCCTAAATGAGCAACATGTCCATATGGGCTTGCTGAAGAAATTGGCTTGACTCACAGTGGCTTTCTACATAGTGTTCTGTCTTTGTTTTAGGGTATTTTATTAAGCAGCATCCCTTTTCCCCTAATTATTAGATTAGGGAAAAAGAAAACAGAAAAGTACAAAAATACATTAAATTACATGTACGTAGTCTTTTTAATGAATAATATAGTATAGCATTTTTGACAAAACTAGTATCAATATAACTGACACTATTATATAGTCTGCTTTTTTCACTTTGTATGTAGTACTGTCTGTCTTTTTGTAGTACTCTACAGCATCCTCAGTGGCTAAATAGTATTCACTTTTATAGATATATGTTTACTTAACCAGTCGTCTGTTATTTGGTATTCAGGGTGTTTCCCACTAAAAATAATGCTCCTGTGGACCTCCTTGTTTTCATAACTTTACAGACAGGTCAGATTATTTACGTAGATGACGTTGAAAAGCAAGAGGGTAAAAGTGTATGCAGAGGTTAAGTTTTTTACACTTACTGCCAAATTATTTCAATACTAGTTGAAGGAACATAGAGGGTTTTCATCAAATAAGTTTTCCTACATTCTGACCATCATTACTCTGACTCTTTACTATCATGAGAGGTAACATCTTATTTTTCTTTTATTGAGCATTTTTTATTACTTCTGTTATGACCTGCCTATTAATATCTTTTGACCAATTTTCCATTTTTATGTCACTCTTTTTCAGAGATTTAAAATACAGGTGTGTGTGTGTGTGTGTGTGTGTGTTTTGGAAATCAAGGGAATGGGCTCTTTTATATATGTTGTCACTCTTTTTTTTTCCATCCTGTCTCTTGTCTTTGAATTGGTCTATATAAAATTTTATTATGCCATTATATCTATGTCCATCTGAAATATTGTTAGGTAAAGTGAGACCACTTAATGCATGTTACTATTTTTTGCTATTATTTACTTAGTTTCTCATAAAACTTTTAGTAAGACTTTTAAAATTTGTTGCTTCATGAATCACCATTTAAGGTCCAGTTTCAAGTGGAAACATTGTATTCCCCACCCCTCCAAATGTGACTTAAAGCAAGGTGGATGTTGTGATTAAAATGGCATGGTTCTTTAGTTATTGATAAGATTCTTAGTTATTTGCAAGGTATTGAAGGAATTTTTTTCAAAGTATTGAAGGAATTTCATTGTAACCTAATATGCATTTTTTCAACCAGGCTTCTTAGTACAGTTGATTCCCACTATTTGCAAGTTCGATATTTACAAATTTGCCTATGCTCTAAAATTTATTTGTGACCCCAAAATCAATACTTACAGTGCTTTCACGGTCATTTGCAAAAGTACACACAGTGTTGAAAAATTTTACTTATCTGACATGCTGTTCTCAGTGAATGTCAATCAAGACAAGATTCTCCTTTCATGTTTCAGCTCTCTTACAGTAAACAAGTTTCATTTTCATGATCTATTCAGTGCCCCATTTTTCATGTTTTTGTCCTTTTTGGTGTGTTATTTTGCTGTTTAAAATGGACCCACATGTAGTGCTAAAGTACTGTCTAGTGTGAAGTGCCTCACAGAGAAAATACATGTTAGATAAGCTTTCTTGAGGCATGATTTACAATGCTATTGGTCACAATTTCAGTGTTAATGAATCCACAGTGTATATTAAATAAGACACACTGAAACAGAAACAAACACACAGAAAACAAGATTATGTACTGATAGGTTGACAAAAATGTGACCAAGGGCTCTCAGGAACCTAACCCTGTATTTCCCTTAGGGGCGATGGATCAGTATTCACTAATTCAGTGTTCATTGCAACTTTACAGACCATAACTGCTCTGAATAATGAGAATTGCCTTTATAAAGTTTTGGATAATTATGGACAGCTCTTCAGAACCATATGCTAGAGACTCCATTTTATCTTTTTTAAGAAAGGACATTCCGGAACCCCTAATGTAAAGTAAAAAAAAAAACTTTTCTTCTCATAATTAGCATTTATATGTTTCCTAAAGGGAAGTCTTTTGATTATGAGAACCTTTGAAATGGGTCACTAATGGCTTTTGAGACATAGTAGCTTTATACCTATGGATTAAGTAAATAAACCTTGAGAACATTTTAATTTAGTTTTCACTTTTCATTTAACAATGATTTCCTTACCTAGTTAGGTCCCTTTGCTTTATGCAAATGAAGTTTTCTTTACATTTAAAAAATTGATCATTTTTCACTTTTATAAATTTACCTTTCCTACTTAAAAGTATAAGATTAAAAATATTACCCCTAACTTTATTCCCATCACACAACTGCTGTTACAGTTTGTTAAATTTCCTTCCAGCATTATCTATGCGTATCTTCTTTATAAGGTTATAATTAGGATGTCCTTCCTTTTGATGGCCTTCTTTTATTAGTCCAATATTACATGATAATCATCTTCTCATGTTGTTAGCTGGTCTCCCTGACTGTGAGTTTTACTAGCAATATTAGTAATTGGCAGTGTTTTAAAGGCTTCTTGTTATTTAGAAGATAATTTAAAGAAGCCTAGTATTTAAAATCTTTTTCAAGATGTATGTGAACTTTGTAAATCAGGTTTGCTAAAACAGGGTACAATATAGTTAACAAATGGAATAGTAACAATCATGAAAAGCTTTGTGGTACAAAACAGACTTTTATACAACAAAAAAAGAAAATCAATGTAATCCAACATCTATATCCGTTGGAGCTGCCCTCCTTTCCTTTGTCCTTTACTCACTACTGCTTTGCCAAAGTTGTCTAAGCAATGTTGCTTGCTCTATTATGGACCTAAAAAAAGGTTCTTTTCATTTGAATAGTTTACACTGCAACTTTAATAATTTGGATGGCAACTCTCTTGCAATTAGAGATCCTTTGTGAACATGGATAGATATTTTATCTACATATCCAGGACCCTCTCCTGGGATGCTCTTTTACCACCTTTGAGGTCTTATGAAACAGAGCATTTCGAACACACATGTTAGTTAGCATTCCCAATGGGCAACTGGCACAAATCCTAGTTAATTATTTTTCTTCTAGCTTATCTGTGAGTTCTTTCATTAGCCGTTATCTGTAAACATTCTGGACACATCCCTTTTTCTCAATTAGAACTCCACTAAAATATTTTTGAGCAGACATTTAGGTGTCTGCTCAGAGGCCTTAGGATCGTAAACAGTGAACAGAAAATCCATTTGGAGCTTTAACCCATGACCTTCTAGATTTTACTTGTTCTTTAATCCCAAGCAGTACATTTCTCTGAGAAGGAGACGTAAGCGACTTAGAATCTTCACTGTGTCAATATGATCCAAGAATATTGGCATTTGGCCAGCAGGCGGGCAGGGAAATGTCCAATTCACACTGTATTTAGATGACTTCTGATATTTTTCTGTGTTTTATAATCTGTGATTTGTCGTTGTACTTTATAAATGGAGCTTCTTCATGAAGCTGAACTTCCAAATAGCTAATCCAAATGCCGACAGTGTTAAGCAAATTCCAAAGAAGAGGTGTTTGATATTCAAATGAGAAGAGTGAAAGAAGCAAAATTAAAAAATACAAAAGCTAAGAAACATGAAAAGATGTGTTACTGAAAGAATAAATTCTATCATTCCATCTTTATCTCCAAGTACAACCTTAAAACACTGCCTGTTGAGAGGTGCATCAGTTTATCAAACAATGCAAGATATCTTAGGTAAGATAAGAGGACAGAAATTAGAGCCCCACCATCACCCTAGCTTCCTCTTCCTAGTGGACACAGCTTGGTATTCCCCATCCAGTGAGGAGTCAACAGATACTTCTTGATGACCTACTGTGTGTCAGGTTCAGGGCTGACTGAGAGTATGGGAATCCATCCAGTATTTGATGTCATTGGTTCCAGTGAGGCTGTTCTTATCAGTTCCTTCTGATTGTAATCATCTCTGTAAAGCAGAGGAAGACATGTGCCTGACTGACAGATGTAGTCTTTTCTAAGGTCAATAAAGACCCAGTATAAAGCACCTAGTATACTTGAGGTCACATCTCAGTCTCTGAGTTCACAGAGAAGAGTCTGTGGACCCTCACTACTCAAAATGGGGACCATGGACAGTCAATGTTGACATCAACGTGAAGGCTGTTAGAAATGCAGAATCTCAGCCTTACCACATACCCATCAAGTCAGAATTTGTGTTTTCACAACAGATGGTTCCTATGTACATTAGACTTTGAGGAACACTGGTTGAGAGCAGGGACAGGCAAACTGTAATTCATGGCCAAATCCTGCTCCACACCTGTTTTTGTAAATAAAGTTTTACTGAAACAGAACTTTGCTCATTCATTTGCTTATTAACAAGTAATTGTGACAGAGAACTCCTGGCCCACCGATGTCTAGAGTAGTGCTGCTCAAAGTGTGGCACTGGACCAGTGCCAGTTTGTGCAGAAGTGCCAATCTCTGAGCTGTTTGTTTTAGGTTTGTGATAAGTACAAAAACAGAATAGGCATTGAGAAACTTTGATTGCAAATTGCCATTGCCATGACACGCAAGTGGAAGATCAGTTTGCTAGCAATTCATAATATTTGTTTTACAAAAATATCAGTCCGTGACTATCAGGGAATAAAAAAAAACTAATCCTTCACCATGGATTATGCAAGAAGCACTACTCTGTGAGTAAAGATAGATAACATGTGCATAATACCAGTATCTTAAGTGAATTTGATCGTACCTGGTACATCTTGATGCCAAAGTGAACTTTACTGTAGGCTGTTAGAACCATACTGTCGTGTTATTCTTTGCTCATCATGTTTTCTCGTGATTCTTTCTCTTGTTTAAGTATTCTTCTCCCGTTCCCTGTGATCCTGGTAATGCCATCAAATTCAGTGCCTCCTCCAAGGCTCTGTGTCCCTGCTTGGATCCTCTCTTCTTCCCTCCTGCCCATGGGGTATCCTTATACTCCAGGTAGGCCAGTTGCTTTACTGCCTCCCTGAAAGCAGGCTGCTTTTAGGAGTGATCTCCTAGCACAGGCCCCTCAGTCCAGTCAGCTTTCCTCCTGAAGCTCATGGAAAAGGCCACCTGTCTCTGGTATCATGAATTAAAACAATGTGGCCCAGGAGGCTCTATTCCTTCCCACCTGGTGAAAGCCTGAGTAAGATGCAGGAGCGAACCTGCATGATGAAGACTCTCTCAGTCATAGTGCTTCATTCCTATATAGCCAGTTGTCTGTAACTCAGTGGTTCTTAAAGTGGTTGACCCAGCAGGAGTGGTGTTACCTAGAACCTTTTTAGAAATGCATATTCTTGGCCCCCTTCAAAGCTATTGTATCAAAAACTCTGAGGTGGGGCCCAGCTCTGTGTTTTAACAAGTCTTTCTGGTGATTCTCATGTTTGCCTAAATTTGAGGATGACTGTTGTGGATCTGAAGCTTCTCTTTACTTCTGTGAGCTGCTCCACATCTTTTCCAGCTATGAGCCAAATCATTCTTTCTTTTTCCCCTTTGAATTAGATTTCATTGTCTGTCACTGACAACCCAGCAAGTCTGCTTAATATACCATACCTTTAAAATTCTCACCAACCTGAGAGTTTGCCCCAGCATTCTCTTGTGCTGTGTAGTGGCCCTTGGGCCCGCCTCTGTTAACAATTCTTTTCAGTTCTTTCCCCATACACTCTATACCCCCATGTATTTTAAGATTTTTTTATTCCCTTATTTTTATGTCAAAATCTTTCCGTGAAACTCAGAGGGACCTTAACTGTCCTAAAGTGACTTTTCTATCCAAATGAGAATTAAAGATAGTCTCCTAGTTAATAGGTAAAATTCATCAACTGGGATCGTAAATGCATTTCTTTGAAGATCAGCTCCCTCGCGGAGATCTTTTATTTCTCTTCTCTCTAAAAGTAGAATACAGCAACAAGTTGTGTAATTTTTCAAGTGACTTTCTATAAACTTGAGGAAATTACCTCATCTTGAGCTCAGTCATTGAAGTAAATCTAGTTCATTTTTGTCCCGATTAAGTTACCATCAGCTGCTTCTTTTCACAGGAGATTTCCTTCCTATTATTGTTCTCTGTGCATTTAATCTCTCTTGATACTTTTCTTCTCCTCTCTTGATTTGTAAGTGTTTTGCTGTGATTCAGTCTCCTGTCTGTTCTTGTTACAAAATACAACCTTCATTTTTTATCTGGGTTCCTAGTGCTATCTGGGGAAAAGGGAAGTGGTCAGATCTTTCAGTATTTGACAAAAGCTGTGATAATAGAATGTTTCAAGGTGGAGATGTTGAATCAAGTTTTATGTTTGGTCAAGAAAATTGATTCACGATGATATGTGACACAGGGAAGGTCTTTACTGCATTTCCTTTTGGTATACATGGGGAATGAAAAAATCACTTTTTAAAAAAATACAATTTAATGTTTCTTTATCTTGATGGCTCTTTGTGCAACTTCCTTTTACAGAAACTCTTTGGTCAGAGAATCAGCATATAACTTTCCCTCACCATTAGACAAATCATCTTTATGTCAACCACCATTGGGGAATTGAGATTTGCCTGCTTTTCTTTTAATTCATATGTTCAATATCAAGGTGAGACCTTGTTGCTATCTCTTCCACCTCTGAGGTTGTTACCATGTTATTGAGTGTTCATGGGTCCCCTAGAGAGTGGGCCAGACAAGAAACAGGGCATGAGCTAGTTTTCATTCCTCTTTTGGTTCCTGTACGTCTGTCTGTAGTTCACTGAAGCCACTATACAGTGGAGACACAGTCCACGTGAAGGTGAGGCTCTAAAGACAGTTCATAAAGCAAAAAATATAATCAGAATTAGGTTTGAAAGTCCTTTAAGTTACCCATGTGTCTTAATATCTTTAAACATTAGAATCCCAGTAGTGTGGTGAGACCCAAGCCATTGAGCATTTGGGAGTGAGCAGTGAGGTCTCACTCCCTCCCATTTCCCCCAGGGACTCACATCCTTTGAATGAAATGGCAGTGGGGTCACCCACTAGATTTTACTCATTAATTTCTATTCTTTCTCACTTACTTATTCCATCCCCGTGCCTGTATAGATGGATTCATATAAATCAAATGTGTTTTTGATGTGACTCTGTTGTATGAGATGAGACTAAATAACATGCTAGGGAAGGTATGAAGAGAGCAGTGAAAACCAGGGGCCAAGAAGTTGTTTCAAGGTATTCTTGTCATGCATGTTAGATAGTTTAAAAAAGTATATAACTCGCCAACTATAGGGGTCATTATGTGGTCATTAAGAGCTTATACCTCATTGGCAGAAATAGCTCGGCTGAGATCCAGCTCTGCCAGTTCCTAGCTGTGTGACCTTGTGCCTGTTGATTCACCTTTCTGTGCCTGACGTTTAAGCTGTAAAGTAGAGTTAATAACTTGTGGTACTAGATGAAATAACACATGAAGTGCTTTGAGCACAGTGCCTGGAACTTCAGGCAGTCTTTTCATGAAAGCAGTGCCAGTGGTAGGTATCTTCAGGATGTGGTTGCTGTGGTGTTGGTCATGTATATAATAGGGGCAGTTGGCCAGCCTCTGCCACTGGCCAGGCACGGTATAATTTAGTTGGTAAGAAGAGGCACCCTAGAGCCAGGCTGCCTCGGTTTTAATCCTGGCTCTCTCACCAAGGTTTGGCCCTGAGCAACTTAATCCGTCTGTGCCTCAGTTCCCTCATCTGTATAATGGATATGACTTTGTACGTGTCTTAGGTTTGTGGTAATAAATAAATGAGTTAACATTTGTAAAGCCTTTAAACCAGTTTCTGGCACATAGTTAATGCCTATACAGTTGTCTCTTGCTGTCTGTAGGAGATTGGTTCTAGGAGCTCGCACAGATACCAAAATCCACGGATGCCCAAGTCTCTCATGTAAAATTGCAGAGTACAATGAATACAGTTGGGTTTTGCATCCATGGGTTTCGCATCCACAGATTCAACTAACCCTGGATCTAAATTTCTGTTTGGAGGACCAGATTATGTAATTGTTAGCTGCTGTTATTAATATTTATTTTATTCTTTAAGTTTAGTACAGTTAATTTTTTTTATTCAACCAAATAATTATTCATTGTGTGCCATATTTGTGCCATTCTGTGAGGAGTGGGGATGTTCATCCTACGTGCATGGAGCTTACAGTATTATGGGCCAGACAGACTTCCACAAAGTGTCTCACCAGTTTTCTAATTACAGACTATGATTACAAGGAATCCTGGGAAGAGGCACTGGAGAGGACACAGTGAATAAGGAGATGAATAAGATCTAGAACTTTCTTTCGGAAAAAAAGAAAAAAAACCTAAAATTGCCAAAGAGAGTTTAAAAGGACCTGGATTCTCATACTCGGCTGCACATTAGAAACCACTGGGGAGCCGTTAACACTACACATACCCAGACCATTCATTCTCTAGATGAATTCCATCAGAATCACTTGGAACGGAGAGG
This sequence comes from Delphinus delphis, assembly GCF_949987515.2. Classification (NCBI taxonomy): domain Eukaryota; kingdom Metazoa; phylum Chordata; class Mammalia; order Artiodactyla; family Delphinidae; genus Delphinus; species Delphinus delphis. Next base: position 81,463,944 of record NC_082692.2, on the reverse strand, counting down.
GACTGAGGCTTCAGGAGTTTTTAAGTTTTCCTGGTGAGTCCACGGTGCAGCCAGTTTGAGAAAGAATGTTGCAGAAGGCACTACTCTGGGAATGTGAGCCAACTAGTAGATACAAGGAGGTTTACGTGCATCTGCAGATTCAGGAATTACTCAGGAACGTTACAAGGAGTTATTCTGGTTTTAGAGACCTGTTCGAGTTAATCCCAAGAAAATGCTCTTGGCTTTGCCATAAGACTAGCATTCAGAGCTAGAACCAACTACCCTGGTTTTGCTGAGCTTGGAATTATTTTTATCCCTCTGATAAAAATATCCATGAGTTTCAATTTTCTCTCTTTTTGTCTCCATTGCTAAGGTTTCCACAAATCCTGGCTCATACCACCTGAAGTCATCAGGCTTGATGGATAGTCTAGCTTGATGGCTGCATTGCTTAGGAGAATGTTATGAGGCAAACCTGGTCTCTATCTTACATGAATGTGGACCTGACTCTTGATCTCTCAGAATCAACATATAAAACATTAAGGCTTAAAATTGGGTTTATAAATTATGTATAAGTACACATAAATTGAATCCCGTTGAAGTCAAGTAGATGGGCAAAATGATCTTTGCACTGAGAGAAAAAGAGGGAGAAAATATATTTTCAAGTTCTGTAGTTCCAAGGGGGATTTTCTATACCATAATGAGTGAAGTTATCCTTCCAGACAGTACTTCAGGTTCATAACTATGTGTACTTTCAAAAGAAAAAAGTCAATTATGAAGGAGTAGATGGAGGCAGTGCATAGGCACAGTATATCACGGTTGGTGATGGACCTGGAATGTTTCATACTCAGCAAATCATTTAATGTAAAGTGTTTGAACTACAGGCCTGTCTTTTCACGGCAAACTTATAGTAGGACAAATTACAGTGAGCTGGCATGTTCCAGGACCTCCTCAGGATGGTTGGTTCCCGCTGCTCTCTGGTGGCCATCCTCTTGAAGTCTTTTGGAGAGGTGGGGTAGGGAAGTGCTTTCTGAATTGTGGCAGATTCACCTTTAATCAGAACTTCCAAGCCCAAAGCTTCTGCCACATGGAGGAGAAACTCGAAGAAAGTTTCTTGCCATTGTTAAAATGATGAGAAATAACTCAGTTATGGTACATATGAAAGAACATTTTCGTTGGAAAATAGCTCTTAATGTCTTAAGTTAGCGAGTGTTTATATCATTTTTATTCTTTCTCTTTGGCTAATATGAAGTAGACTTAACTAAATTCTCATACTCTGTCAGGGGTTGGTTGCTAGCCCATGACTTCAGAGCTCAGGGTAATATTCTTGATGACATTTTGTCCATTATGCATGCCATTTACTTCCATGGCACTAATGCGAGCGGCATGAGTGTTAGGACTTCAGTACTTGTGTTTTTATTCACTACTTGATGGCACACTTTCTCCTTTTCCTGCTCTCATCTTTTCAGACCAGGAAAGGAGATGGCATTTGGCACTGGACATGCTTGCCTTGTTTTTGTCATGAGTGAGCAATTCTAAGAACAGGGAAGGCGGAGGTTCATTATGTGTGGGTTGTAAGGACCACTGAGTCAGTAGCTCAAAACAGATGAAGTCCCAATCCACATGCCCCTGTCTCTTACTCTTCTTAGGCCTGAGATAGGGCTTTCCTGAGGGAGAAATCTCTGGAATAGAAAAGGACCAGATATAAGCCTGTGAGTATTGCGAATGACTTGGATGCTTGTATGGGGGCATCAAAAGAAAAACAAACACACAGTAAAGATAAATTAAAGGACACCTACATTAAGCCAGTAAAGCATGTGTTTAAATTTGATTTTAAGAGAAGCTTCTTAAAAAACCTATTTAAAAACTTTATGTGTGGGCTTCCCTGGTGGCGCAGTGGTTGAGAGTCCGCCTGCCGACGCAGGAGACACGGGTTCGTTCCCCGGTCCGGGAAGATCCCACACGCCGCGGAGCAGCTGGGCCCGTGAGCCATGGCCACTGAGCCTGAGCGTCCGGAATCTGTGCTTTGCAACAGGAGAGGCCACAACAGTAAGAGGCCCGCGTACCGCAAAAACAAAACAAAAAAAACTTCATGTGCAACAGTATTTTAGAATTGGGTGAGACCTTCTAAATGTGAAAGAAAGCAATATCATAAGGCGAGTTAAATTTGAGCAAATATAGGAAGATTTGGCATGTTTTTCTGAAAGGGGGCCAAACCCATTATAGTCACCCAACAAATCAGGTCTTGTCTCATCTTTGTCAGCTACTTGGTGTATCCGTGGAAATCCATAGAATGAGACCAGCAAGAACATAGCAAATAAGCTGCCTTTTGAGGCATTGTTTTGAGGCATTTTGACACAGCAACATTCCTTTCTTCAATGTATAGAAAATATAAATTCTAGAAAATGTTATTATGTCAACACTTTCCAAATCTCATAATTTCTATGGGCCATGTGGTCTTAAAATGTAATGACCACAAGAAGATGCCCATGCCTTTCTGCCATTTCTACACCAGCAGTGGCCCCTTTAGAGAAGAGCATTGCAGGCCTGAGAGGTCAAGAGGCAATAATAGCCAGTATGAACTCTTGTTCCATTTACTTAAAGCAAATGGTTTTAATTAAACACCATTCACAACTTTATTGCTGTGCTTAGCAAGCCTGAGGCAGTCCAGACTGGTCCTGCTGATACTCAGAAATTATCTGTAGAAAACAGCCTGATGTCTTTCTGAAACAAAATCTTCCTAAAATAAAGTTGGGTCAAAACTCAAATAAAACTCACCCCAAAACAAAACGCGCAATGTCTGTTCTTGTACACTTTGCACTTTGTAGTTAATGAGCACCTGGGACCTTGGTGCAGAAGGCTTTTTTTTTTAATAAATAAATAAATAAATTTATCTATTTATTTTCCACTGCGTTGGGTCTTCGTTGCTGCGCGCGGGCTTTCTGTAGTTGCGGCGAGCAGGGGCTACTCTTTGTTGCGGTGCATGGACTCTAGGCACACAGGCTTCAGTAGTTGTGGCACACAGGCTTCAGTAGTTATGGCTCGCTGGCTTCAGTAGTTGTGGTTCACAGGCTCTAGAGCGCAGGCTCAGTACCTGTGGCTCGTGGGCTTAGTTGCTTTGCAGCATGTGGGATCTTCCCGGACCAGGGATCAAACTCGTGTCCCCTGCATTGGCAGGCAGACTCCTAACCACGGTGCCATGAAGGAAGTCCCTAGAAGGCTTTTTTAAAAAAAATAATGTCTAAAACACATCTTTTAATAGTCATTCTTTTTGGAGTTATAAGTTAATTTACACAGCATTAGTTCTTTAAAAAAAAAAAAACTTGAGAATTAAGTGTCTGAGAGATTTCATTCATTTGCTAAATAATTGTTCTGTAATTTAATCAATGGTTGGTATGGAGTATTTGGAATACAGAAAAGCACAAAGAAAATCATAAAATCACTCATAATTCCTTAGTGAAGAGATTTAAATTTAAATTTGGCCTGTCAGCTTCCAGAGTTTTCCTTTTCTTTCTGTATAAATACACATTTATTTTATTTTATTTTATTTTATTTACATCTTTATTGGAGTATAATTGCTTTACAATGGTGTGTTAGTTTCGGCTTTATAATGAAGTGAATCAGTTATACATATACGTATGTTCCCATATCTCTTCCCTCTTGGCGTCTCCCTTCCTCCCACCCTCCCTATCTCACCCATCTAGGAGGTCACAAAGCACTGAGCTGATCTCCCTGTGCCATGTGGCTGCTTCACACTAGCTATCTATTTTACGTTTGGTAGTGTATATATGTCCCTGCCACTCTCTCACTTTGTCACAGCTTACCCTTCCCCCTCCCCATATCCTCAAGTCCATTCTCTAGTAGGTCTGTGTCTTTATTCCTGTCTTACCCCTAGGTTCTTCATGACATTTTTTTTTCTTAAATTCCATATATATGCGTTAGCATACGGTATTTGTCTTTCTCTTTCTGACTTACTTCACTCTGTATGATAGACTCTAGGTCCATCCACCTCACTACAAATAACTCAATTTCGTTTCGTTTTATGGCTGAGTAATATTCCATTGTATATATGTGCCACATCTTCGTTATCCATTCATCTGATGATGGACACTTAGGTTGTTTCCATCTTCTGGCTATTGTAAATGGAGCTGCAATGAACATTTTGGTACATGACTCTTTTTAAATTCTGGTTTTCTCAGGGTATATGCCCAGTAGTGGGATTGCTGGGTCATATGGTAATTCTATTTTTAGTTTTTTAAAGAACCTCCATACTGTTCTCCATAGTGACTGTATCAATTTACATTCCCACCAACAGTGCGAGAGGGTTCCCTTTTCTCCACACCCTCTCCAGCATTTATTGTTTGTTGTTTTTTTTTTTTTTTTTTTTTTTTTTTTGCGGCACGCAAGCCTCTCACTGTTGTGGCCTCTCCCATCGTGGAACACAGGCTCCGGATGCACAGGCTCAGCTGCCATGGCTCACCGGCCCAGCTGCTCCGCGGCATGTGGGATCTTCCTGGACCGGGGCACGAACCCATGTCCCCTGCATCGGCAGGCAGACACTCAACCACTGCGCCACCAGGGAAGCCCTATGGTTTGTAGATTTTTTAATGATGGCCATTCTGACTGGTGTGAGACGATATCTCACTGTAGTTTTGATTTGCATTTCTCTAATGATTTATGATGTTGAGCATCCTTTCATGTGTTTGTTGGCAATCTGTATATCTTCTTTGGAGAAATGTCTATTTAGGTCTTTTGCCCATTTTTGGATTGGGTTGTTTCTTTTTTTGTTACTGAGCTGCATGAGCTGCTTGTAAATTTTGGAGATTAATCCTTTGTCAGATGCTTCATTTGCAAATTTTTTCTCCCATTCTGAGCGTTGTCTTTTGGTCTTGTTTATGGTTTCCTTTGCTGTGCAAAAGCTTTTAAGTTTCATTAGGTCCCATTTGTTTATTTTTATTTCCATTTCTCTAGGAGGTGGGTGAAAAAGGATCTTGCTGTGATTTTTATGTCATAGAGTGTTCTGCCTATGTTTTCCTCTAAGAGTTTGATAGTTTCTGGCCTTACATGTAGGTCTTCAATCAATTTTGAGCTTATTTTTGTGTATGGTCTTAGGGACTGTTCTATTCTCATACTTTTAAATGTACCTGTCCAGTTTTCCTAGCACCACTTATTGAAGAGGCTGTCCTTTCTGCACTGTACATTCCTGCCTCCTTTATCAAAGATAAGGTGACCATATGTGCGTGGGTTTATCTCTGGGCTTTCTATCCTGTTCCATTGATCTATATTTCTGTTTTAGTGCCATTACCATACTGTCTTGATTACTGTAGCTTTGTAGTATAGTCTGAAGTCAGGGAGCCTGATTCCTCCAGCTCTGTTTTTCGTTCTCAAGATTGCTTTGGCTATTCGGGGTCTTCTGTGTTTCCATACAAATTGTGAAATTTTTTGTTCCAGTTCTGTAAAAAATGCCAGTGGTAGTTTGATAGGGATTGCATTGAATCTGTAGAGTGCTTTGGGTAGTAGAGTCATTTCCAACATGTTGATTCTTCCTATCCAAAAACATGGTATATCTCTCCATCTATTTGTATCATTTTTAATTTCTTTCATCAGTGTCTTATAATTTTCTGCATACAGTTCTTTTGTCTCCTTAGGTAGGTTTATTCCTAGATATTTTATTCTTTTTGTTGCAGTGGTAAATGGGAGTGTTTTCTTGATTTCACTTTCAGATTTTTCATCCTTAGTGTATAGGAATGCCAGAGATTTCTGTGCATTAATTTTGTATCCTGCTACTTTACCAAATTCATTGATTAGCTCTAGTAGTTTTCTGGTAGCATCTTTAGGATTCTCTATGTATAGTATCATGTCATTTGCAAACAGTGACAGCTTTACTTCTTCTTTTCCAATTTGGATTCCTTTTATTTATTTTTCTTCTCTGATTGCTGTGGCTAAAACTTCCAAAACTATGTTGAATAAGAGTGGTGAGAATGGGCAACCTTGTCTTGCTCCTGATCTTAGTGGAAATACTTTCAGTTTTTCACCATTGAGGACAATGTTTGCTGTGGGTTTGTCATATATGGCCTTTATTACGTTGAGGAAAGTTGCCTCTGCGCCTACTTTCTGCAGGGTTTTTATCATAAATGGGTGTTGAATTTTGTCGAAAGCTTTCTCTGCATCTATTGAGATGACCATATGGTTTTTCTCCTTCAGTTTGTTAATATGGTATATCACGTTGATTGATTTGCATATATTGAAGAATCCTTGCATTCCTGGAATAAACCCCACTTGATCATGGTGTATGAACCTTTTAATGTGCTGTTGGATTCTGTTTGCTAGCATTTTGTTGAGGATTTTTGCATCTATGTTCATCAGTGATATTGGCCTGTAGTTTTCTTTCTTTGTGACATCCTAGTCTGGTTTTGGTATCAGGGTGATGGTGGCCTCATAGAATGAGTTTGGGAGTGTTCCTCCCTCTGCTATATTTTGGAAGAGTTTGAGAAGGATAGGTGTTAGCTCTTCTCTAAATGTTTGATAGAATTCGCCTGTGAAGCCATCTGGTTCTGGGCTTTTGTTTATTGGAAGATTTTTAATCACAGTTTCAATTTCAGTGCTTGTGATTGGTCTGTTCATATTTTCTATTTCTTCCTGATTCAGTCTTGGCAGGTTGTGCATTTCTAAGAATTTGTCCATTTCTTCCAGGTTGTCCATTTTATTGGCATAGAGTTGCTTGTAGTAATCTCTCATGATATTTTGTATATCTGCAGTGTCAGTTGTTACTTCTCCTTTTTCATTTCTAATTCTATTGATTAGAGTTCTCCCTTTTTTTCTTGATGAGTCTGGCTAGTGGTTTATCAATTTTGTTTATCTTCTCAAAGAACTAGCTTTTAGTTTTATTGATCTTTGCTATCATTTCCTTCATTTCTTTTTTATTTATTTCTGATCTGCTCTCTATCATTTCTTTCCTTCTGCTAACTTTGGGGTTTTTTGGTTCTTCTTTCTCTAATTGCTTTAGGTGCAAGGTTAGGTTGTTTATTCGAGATGTTTCCTGTTTCTTAAGGTAGGATTGTATTGCTATAAACTTCCCTCTTAGAACTGCTTTTGCTGCATCCCATAGGTTTTGGGTCGTCTTGTCTCCATTGTCATTTGTTTCTAAGTATATTTTTATTTCCTCTTTGATTTCTTCAGCGATCACTTCGTTATTAAGTAGTGTATTGTTTAGCCTCCATGTGTTTGTATTTTTTACAGATCTTTTCCTGTAATTGATATTGAGTCTCATAGCGTTGTGGTTGGAAAAGATACTTGATACAATTTCAATTTTCTTAAATTTACCAAGGCTTGCTTTGTGACCCAAGATAAGATCTATCCTGGAGAATGTTCCATGAGCACTTGAGAAAAATGTATATTCTGTTGTTTTTGGATGGAATGTCCTATAAATATCAGTTAAGTCCATCTTGTTTAATGTATCATTTAAAGCTTGTGTTTCCTTATTTATTTTCATTTTGGATGATCTGTCCATTGGTGAAAGTGGGGTGTTAAAGTCCCCTACTATGAATGTGTTACTGTCGATATCCCCTTTTACGGCTGTTAGCATTTGCCTTATGTATTGAGGTACTCCTATGTTGGGTGCATAAATATTTACAGTTGTTATATCTTCTTCTTGGATCGATCCCTTGATCATTATGTAGTGTTCTTCTTTGTCTCTTCTAACAGTCTTTATTTTAAAGTCTATTTTGTCTGATATGAGAATTGCTACTCCAGCTTTCTTTTGGTTTCCATTTGCATGGAATATCTTTTTCCATCCCCTCAGTTTGAGTCTGTATGTGTCTCTAGGTCTGAATTGGATCTTTTGTAGATATCATATATGTGGGTCTTGTTTTTGTATCCGTTCAGCCAGTCTGTGTCTTTTGGTGGGAGCATTTAATCCATTTACATTTAAGGTAATTATCGATATGTATGTTCCTATTCCCATTTTCTTAGTTGTTTTGGGTTTGTTATTGTAGGTCTTTTCCTTCTCTTGTATTTCTTGCCTAGAGAAGTTCCTTTCGCATTTGTTGTAAAGCTGGTTTGGTGGTGCTGACCTCTCTCAGCTTTTGCTTGTCTCTAAAGGTTTGAAGTTCTCCATCAAATCTGAATGAGATCCTTGCTGGGTAGAGTAATCTTAGTTGTAGGTTTTTCTCCCTCATCACTTTAAATATGTCCTGCCAGTCCCTTCTGGCTTGCAGAGTTTCTGCTGAAAGATCAGCTGTTAACCTTATGGGGATTCCCTTGTGTGTTATTTGCTGTTTTTCCCTTGTTGCTTTTAATATGTTTTGTTTGTTTTTAATTTTTGACAGTTTGATTAATATGTGTCTTGGTTTGTTTCTCCTTGGATTTACCCTGTATGGGACTCTCTGTGCTTACTGGTCTTGATTAACTATTTCCTTTCCCGTATTAGGGAAGTTTTCAACTATATCCTCTTCAAATATTTTCTCAGTCCCTTTCTTTTTCTCTTCTTCTTCTAGAACCCCTATAATTTGAATGTTTGTACGTTTAATGTTGTCCCAGAGGTCTCTGAGACTGTCCTCAGTTCTTTTCATTCTTTTTTCTTTATTCTGCTCTGCAGTAGTTATTTCCACTATTTTATCTTCCAGGTCACTTATCCGTTCTTCTCCCTCAGTTATTCTGCTATTGATCCCTTCTAGAGTATTTTAAATTTCATTTATTGTGTTGTTCATAGTTGCTTGTTTCATCTTTAGTTCTTCTAGGTCCTTGTTAAATGTTTCTTGCATTTTGTCTGTTCTATTTCCAATATTTTGGATCATCTTTACTATCATTATTCTGAATTCTTTTTCAGGTAGACTGCCTATTTCCTCCTCATTTGTTAGGTCTGGTGGGCTTTTATCTTGCTCCTTCATCTGCTGTGTGTTTTTCTGTCTTCTTATTTTGCTTATCTTACTGTGTTTGGGGTCTCCTTTTTGCAGGCTGCAGGTTCGTAGTTCCCGTTGTTTTTGGTGTCTGTCCCCAGTGGCTAAAGTTGGTTCAGTGTGTTGTGTAGGCTTCCTGGTGGAGGGGACTAGTGCCTGTGTTCTGGTGGATGAGGCTGGATCTTTTCTTTCTGGTTGGCAGGTCCACGTCTGGTGGTGTGTTTTGGGTTGTCTGTGGACTTATTATGATTTTAGGCAGCCACTCTGCTAATGGGTGGGGTTGTGTTCCTGTCTTGCAAGCTGTTTGGCATAGGGTGTCCAGCACTGTAGCTTGCTGGTAGTTGAGTGAAGCTGGGTGTTGGTGTTTAGATGGAGATCCCTGGGAAAGTTTTCACCATTTGATATTACGTGCAGCTTGGAGGTCTCTTGTGGACCAGTGTCCTGAAGTTGGCTCTTCCACCTCAGAGGCACAGCACTGACTCCTGGCTGCAGCACCAAGAGCCTTTCATCCTCACGGCTCAGAATAAAAGGGAGAAAAAGTAGAAAGAGAAAGAGAGAGAGAGGGAGGGAGGGAGAGAGAGAGAGAGAGAGAAAGAAAGAAAGAAAGAAAGAAAGAATGAAAGAAAGGATAAAATAAAGTAAGATAAAATAAAATAAAATAAAAAATAATTATTAAGAAAAAAAATTTTTTTAAGTAAAAAAAATAGAACGGACAGATAGAACCCTAGGACAAATGGTTAAAGCAAAGCTATACAGACAAAATCTCACACAGAAGCATACACATACACACTCACAAAAAGAGGAAAAGAGGAGAAAATAATAAAACTTGCTCTCAAAGTCCACCTCCTCAATTTGGGATGATTTGTTGTCTATTCAGGTATTCCACAGACGCAGGGTACATCAAGTTGATTGTGGAGATTTAATCCGCTGCTCCTGATGCTGCTGGGAGAGATTTCCCTTTTTCTTCTTTGTTCGCACAGCTCCTGGGGCTCAGCTTTGGATTTGGCCCCGCCTCTCCGTGTAGGTCGCCTGAGGGCGTCTGTTCTTTGCTCAGACAGGACGGGGTTAAAGGAGCCACTGATGTGGGGCTCTGGCTCACTCAGGCTGGGGGGAGGGAGGGGAACGATGCGGGGCGAGCCTGCGGCGGCCGAGGCCACTGTGACGTTGCACCAGCCTGAGGCGCGCCATGCGTTCTCCCGGGGAAGTTGTCCCTGGATCCCGGGACCCTGGCAGTGGTGGGCTGCACAGGCTCCCCAGAAGGGGCGTGTGGATAGTGACCTGTGCTCGCACACAGGCTTTTTGGTGGCGGCAGCAGCAGCCTTCGCGTCTCATGCCCGTTTCTGGGGTCTGCGCTGTTAGCTGATGCTCGCGCCTGTCTCTGGAGCTCCTTTAAGCGGCGCTCTTAATCCCCTCTCCTCGCGCACCGGGAAACAAAGAGGGAAGAAAAAGTCTCTTGCCTCTTCGGCAGGTCCAGACTTTTCTCCGGACACCCCCCCCCCCCCCCCCCCCCCGGCTAGCCGTGGCGCACTAGCCCCCCTGCAGGCTGTGTTCCTCAGCCAACCCCTGTCCTCTCCCTGCGCTCCGAAGCCCGAGCCTCAGCTCCCAGCCCCGCCCGCCCCGACGGGTGAGCAGACAAGCCTCTCGGGCTTGGTGAGCGCCGGTCAGGACCGATCCTCTGTGCGGGAATTTCTCCGCTTTGCCCTCTGTACCCCTGTGGCTGCGCTCTCCTCCATGGCCCCGAAGTTTCCCCTCTCCGCCACCCGCAGTCTCCGACCACGAAGGGGCTTCCTCGTGTGTGGAAACATTTCCTCCTTCACAGCTCCCTCCCACTGGTGCAGGTCCCATCCCTATCCTTTTGTCTCTGTTTATTCTTTTTGCTTTTGCCCTACCCAGGTACGTGGGGACTTTCTTGCCTTTTGGGAGGTCTGAGGTCTTCTGCCAGTGTTCAGTAGGTGTTCTGTAGGAGTTGTTCCAAGTGTAGATGTATTTCTGGTGTATCTGTGGGGAGGAAGGTGATTTCCGCGTCTTATTCTTCTGCCATCTTCCCAGCCGTCCTCCACATATATTTTAAATTATATTGGGATCATACTGTTTTTTCCACTTAACAGTATAATGAGATCATTTTACCACATCATTAAATTTTTTTCTGCAACAAGAATTTTAGCACTCATGTTATGTTCCATTATGTTAATACACCCTTATATTTTTAGCCTTTTTCCTGTTGTTAAGACATTTAGCTGGTTTCCTATTTTTGGCTGCCACCATAATGTGATCATCTTTTATATTTTTGTGGTATTAGTTTATGCATGGAATTGGAATTATAGTGTCTTTTTCCCCCTTTGGGGACATGGGACTATATTAAATGTTTCTTTTTTAAATTCTACATCTAAATGTGAAATAATTTTATTTTTTGTTTTCCCTCCTTAATGTGATATTCTGGCAACAAGTTAGTTAATTGAGCTTGGTTGGCTTTCACTGTTCCTTGAATAAAGTGCTTTACTAAATGATCCCAAATGTTAAATAAAAACCAATTAACAAATAGATGCTTAGATATTAACAGATGTCTTCAGGAGGTCTGTATATAATTAGAGGAAATAAATCTTACTCTGATAATGACAGTTGGGTAAAAACAAATTACTATCATCAAGGGCATTTCATTGTAAGACAACCCAATAAACAGAATCTGTGATAAAATGTAAAAGTCACATAAAAATCTAGTATATCTTGTAATAAGTATGTGGTTATCAGATTTTGGATCTGATAATAAATATATGATACTTTGTGGTTACTACAGATTTGCCTCCAGTAAGAAAGGAAACATGATCCTTTTTGGGTTTTTTTGTTTTTGTGGTACGCAGGCCTCTCACTGTTGTGGCCTCTCCCGTTGCGGAGCACAGGTTCCGGACACGCAGGCTCAGCGGCCATGGCTCACGGGCCCAGCCGCTCCACGGCATGTGGGATCTTCCCGGACCGGGGCACGAACCTGTGTCCCCTGCATTGGCAGGCGGACTCTCAACCACTGCGCCACCAGGGAAGCCCAACATGATCCTTTAAAAAAAAAAAAATTCTTTTATTTATCTATAATAGTAGAATATGAACATGTGAGTTTTCTGGATTTTACCTTTTCCATATATTGAAGAGATGAATATTACTGTGTTAAAATTGCATCAAATTAGAGTCCAATAAACAACTTATTTGCTGTGTTCTTACTGGACTCATTTGATGGATTTTCATGGATGGAGAAAGTAGGTAATTGAAATGAAACTAGGCTTGAGTTTTTTTCAGTGATACTATTAATTTATAATGTAACATTGAATTATTTTCACTTGTTTTATATATTTTAAACCAAGACCCTCAGGCATTCTAAATACATGGAAGATTTTTTTGTGTGTGTTTTTTTTATTGGTAGCATTTTGATGATTTTGCAAGTATCCATGTGTGTGTCTGTGTGTCTACTATTTTTTTCCATCGCATTATGGCCTCTGGGGGAACAGGTTTTGTGCATGTACTTACTTTTTCTTCCTTAATGCTATAAGGAGGAAGAAAGCCATGGATCTGATTTGTTTCATTAAAGTACATTTTGTTGGTCAGTGTGTTGGTGGATGTAATCACAGTATGCAGTTAAAAGATCTAGGGCTTCCCTGCTGGCGCAGTGGTTTAGAGTCCGCCTGCCGATGCAGGGGACACGGGTTCGTGCCCCGGTCCGGGAAGATCCCACATGCCGCGGAGCGGCTGGGCCCGTGAGCCATGGCTCCTGAGCCTGCGCGTCCGGAGCCTGTGCTCCGCAATGGGAGAGGCCACAATGGTGAGAGGCCTGCGTACCGCAAAAAAAAAAAAAAAGATCCAGAGCTTCAGGCTTATTGTGGTCACTTTCAGAGGTCCTGCCTGAGAATAACAGGCCAAGGTTCTCCCTCAAAGCTGGCTAAATCAGTTTTCCTTCTTCTTCTCTTCATTAGCATCATTTCTCCCCAACCCCCTTCTTTTGTATCCAGCCCCAGAGAAGGCAGGACCAATATAGATGAGACCAAGTGTAGCCATTTACATAGTAAATACCGTATGTTCTCTATCTTTCTGTCTACCTTTCCTGTAACTGTAGAAGAGTGAAGTTTCTGGTTTCAATGGAGTGGGCAGTTAAGAAGCTTGGATTTAGTGGGTTGGAGTAGAGCACAGGAGAGGAGAGAGCAATTACGATGTTCTAATGTCATTAGGATAAAGAAGCCCTCAACAGAGTCATTCTCTCTTAGTAAGATTTGGGAGCTCTTACCTCAGCTAATAATAGAGGTCACGTTGCCTTGCCTTACTTTGTTGGCACATTATCTCTATCTTTGGCCTTGTGTGGCCACCTCGGACTCAAGGCTGGGAGACTTCAGGCTTCCCTGGGCGCTCTGGCCGAATGTCATTTTTATACCATCCTAATAACACACTGGCACTATGATTTTTAATAATTACTGCTCGAACAATTGTTTATCTTAGAAAATACACAAAAGCAAATACACAAAACAGATGAAGGCCACCCAGATCTCAACACTGTTATTAGCATCATTTTGTATGTTCTTCAGGTTTTTCTTTTCACAGTAATTCATGCTTCAGAGAACAAAGTGGTGACCTCCCTTTTTACACAACGCATCACCCTTCCAGCCTGCAGGCCTCTTTGTAACAAAGGAATGGAGTATTTCAGATCTGCAACAGCTGTGCTTGGAGAGATCTCCATTCTTACGTGTTAGGTGTGTTGGGCGAGGATGGCATTGGGCATCTGTACATCTAAATGATAGTCATTGAAAAGACTTGGGCGTTTAGAGACACGCATGTAAATGAAATAAGAAAATGCAGTTACAGACTCGACAGAAGCAGAAAGCTGAAGCAGAAGCTAAAGTATAAGAAGCTCATTATGTCCACATCTTTAACTTGGGCCTGAGAAAACCACATGAAATGTGAAAAATTAATTTAAGTTTCTTATTCAAACCATGTCATTCTCTTTGTTTTCTTTAGTTCATTGAATTTAACCACATTCTACTCCCTAAATTATGTCAAATTCATGTGTGGACTCTGAACTTAAACTCGTGTGAATTGTAAAGTTTGAATTGAGAAAGTTTCATGTGAATTGTAAAGTTTGAATTGAGAAAGTTAATTCCCTGGACATCGTACTCTTTTTTTTTTTTTTTTTTAAACTAAGATGCTTCTAGACATCTGAGGCCTAATAAAGGCTGGTTTTCACTTCAGGGCATCCTGCACTTGGATCTCTAAGACCTCATGTCCAGGCAGGTTCCCCACTGACTCTCCTTGAGACCCTGCTATGATGATCACAGCAACCACAAATCTGTCACTCCTCTTATTTGGCTCCCGTTGCCCTCAGCATACGGTTCCCAGCGCCCACCATGGCTTACAAGGCTCCATGTGAGCCAGCCCTGCAGCCCGACTCTTGCCCATTCATGTATTTGTTCAATTTGGTCACTGCCCTCCTCTCTCTTCCTGCAACGTATGAGCACATCTCCATCCTCAGAACTTTGCCTGGGCTGTTCTTTCTACCCCAAACTCTTCCCCTTTCATCTTTTTCTTTCTCCTACTCACTATTCAGGTCTCATCCTAGATGTTACTATGCAGAGAGGTTTCCACGAACCCCTCAGACCTGGTTGAAGGCAAGGGTATATTGCTGGTTACGACTTCTCAAATCATATTCCTTTTTAATTATGTAGTCAGGTAGGTGATTTTGTGTTCAATTATGTTGCAGTTATCCACTGCTTCCTCACAAACTATCCCCCAAGTGTAGTGGCTTTAAACAGCAGTTTATTCTTATTTCTCCTGGTTCTGTGGGGTCACTGAGCTCAGCTGGGCAGTCTTGCTTGGAATATGTCATGAAGCTGCACACGTTGGTGGCTGAGGCTGGAGCCATCTGAAGGTTCAGCTGCTCTGGCTGTCCTAGACAGCTTCCTCACATGTCTGGCACCCCACTGCTCCTTGACCTCTCTCTTTTTTTTTTTTTCTCCACATCCCATCTCATCTCTCCATGTGGTTTGGCCTTTCATGGTGGTCTCAGCATGATCATGTGTGGTGACTGGCTTCTGAGAGGCAGGAAATGGAAGCTGTCAGGGCAGGACTGGTACCATGTCACTTCTGCCATGTCTATTAGAGAAGGCACAGGTCCTGTTCAGATTCAAGTAGGGTGGAGAAACACACCCCATTTCTTAACGTGGGAGTAGCAGAATCACATTGCATATGGTGGGAGATACTGCTTCACTGTCTTTGGAAACTGTCCAACCTCTACTGCTCAACTGTCGTTCATGAAGTCATGGTCCATATCTTACACTATATTGGCACATAGTAGGTGCTGAGAACATGCTTTTGAGCAAATAAATGAATCATAACTCCAGAGAAAAGTCTTGGACAGATATAAGAGAAGGCCAGGAAACAAATGTAAGTGATTGGGATTTCTTGCCTCTTGTTGGGTTAAATTCCATCTTCTACCTGCCCCACCCTTATATCTTTTAGAATTTGTCAACATCCAGGATGCTTTTATTTCACAGATTTGCCCCTCACGTAGCACTTGGCTGAGCAAATGTACTGTAGTTACTTCCTCTCCCACCTGTTTCCCCCTCACGAAATGACGTTTCGTGAGGCTGTGCGTTGTATTCTTCAGGGTGCTTAGCTCAGTGTTAGACAAGACAGTGTGGCAGGTAAGAACCTGGGCCACTTACACATCTACCTGGGTTGGAATTCTACCTGTATCCCTCTTAGCTATATGACCTTGGCAAGCGACTTAACTCCTCTAATTTTTTCCTTGCTAGTAAAATGGGCATATTAATAGAAACAGTTCCCCAGTGCTCTCACGAGTATTAAATGGCATAATAAGACATATAAAGCTCTTAGCACATACCATTCGTTATTGTGTATTCCCAGTAACTCTTGGGTGTCATGTTACACTGATGTAGTCATCATTCAGTAGGGATTTGTTAATAAACAAACATTTTAGAATTTTTGAATACTCCCTTTCAAAATGTTCTACCCTGTACCTGTTCAAGGTAAAATTACAGTTTAAGTTTCCAAGACATCATCCTTTTACTAAAACTCAATTTGAAAAATAGGTCATTCCATGCCTTTCCATTTGTGTTTTTCTTTTGTTTTCGTGTTACAAGAGGGCAGTGGGGCTGCTTTTTTCCTCTTTTCACTTTTCAAAATTGTTCCCTCAAGAGCTTAAGCAGGTATGATACATGCTTTGACTCAACCCTTTGCATTTGGTAAGAAAATTGTGAGAAACTGAAAAACTTCATATGCCTCAGTGTTTGAGATTAGAAAAATATATGAGTTATTATTTTGATTTGCAAAGTTTAAGAGATTCTGGCCAGTAATGCGAAAATTAGATTTCAGAGGGTAATTATATAGTTAAGTGTATTTATGCCGTTGACCTGAAGATATAAGAGAAAAAGGAAGTTTGGAGAACATTTTGAAATTCTACAGATGGCTTTGCAGGCCAGAGGTCATTAATTAGTAAGAAAGGTCCTCATCTCTGAATTCGTATCATTGTGGATGTTCCCTTTCTCTATTCTTAAAAACAAATTAAGTATTCCTACTTCTCAGAATCCTGACTTGTATCTAAAGTTATAATAGACTAGATTTAATATACTTTTCCCCCAGGGAAAGATAGTTAAGGATTTATGTTAGAAAGGAAACTTTCTGCTACCTCCCTTTTTTAAGCAGCAAAGTATGTTATATTCCTTTATCTTGACTGTTCCACCAGGTAGTATTTCATACCTGACCATCTATAAGTTTCCTGGTTGTAATCAATCCATTCTGTTGTTGTCACACTTGCTTGCCACTGTTCCCCAAAACGTTAGCATTTCTTCCTGGAGATCATACTGCCTGATCTTAAAGGAAAAACAGGAGAACAAGGCACAGGTTTTGCCACATAGAAGTCAATAGCGACAAACTTCAGTGCCATTTCATCTTGCCAGATGCTATCTTGATAGCGCTACTGCTTTTCCATGTTAGCAATAGCAGAACATCAGATTTAAGGTTCCCTCACAAGAGAGAGGTATACATTGAGAAGTTTATTTTTACTGCCTAAAAGCTACAAAGTCAGTTAGATTTATAGAGGCAGTCATCCACATTCAAATCAATGTTCTAGAAATTCCTTTGGCTTACCTGGTAAGTTAATGTCCACATATTAAATCCATATTTTAAAAAATAGATGTGAAACACTGACCAATGTTTAAATTCGTTTGTTAAATCAGGATTATTAAGCAGGGATACAGTCTAAGGGTTGTGTGTATTATTAAATGTACTGGTTGCTGAGAAATGCACTGAGAATTTGTAAGGCTGAGTCCTGATTCTTACTCTGACTATAATTAGCTGTATACTATTATGTCTTTGTTTCTCAAACTTGAGTATGTCCCAGAACCACCTGGAGGGCTTAGTAAAATACAGATTGCTGGGTGCCATTTTAGATCATTTTCTTTAGTGATCAGTGCTAAGAAGATAATAAAACAGGATGAGGTGTTAGTGAGTATATTGGTAAGGGTCCCAGATACCACCAAAACAGGCTTCATATGCAAGGCTTTTATTGAGGAAGTGCCTTTGATAGAAAATGGGGAAGAAGCCAGGAAAGGCTGGGAGGACCATTGGACTGTGATACAGGTCTGACCCTAAGTGAGGGAGGAGAGGTGAGAGGGGAAGTGTCCCATGATGAAGAGCGGAGTGACGAACATTTGGCAAGGCTATAGGGGTGTCCTGCAGCCAACAGCTGATAGTGAAGTCCCCTGTCTTCCAGGAATGGGCCTGCCCTACTGTCCCTCCAGGTTTAGTCATTGGCTGGGAGCAGACCAGGGCTAGCATGGCCTTGGCACCAGTGCAGCCAGTTTTCCTCCTTCTAGTTGCACGTCCAAGGTGCATTCTCATGGCCTCACCAGCCGATAAGCAGTTATTTGAGATGGAGTAACCAGGCAGGGCCTGTCCCTGGGAGGATGTGTGAGCTGAGACCTGAGTGACACCAAGGAATGAACCTATGTTGACCTGGGGCTGAGTGGGAAGAGCAGGGGAAACAAGTGCAGAGGCTGGAAGGCAAGAAACAACTCAGGGTATTTCAAGGGCAGAGCAAGTGAGGAGAACTGAGTAGAAAGTGACAGGCTGCAGCCTGTTCAGGAAGGACTTGTGGGCCAAATTGGGAAGCTTTTTTTTTTTCCATTTTATTATTATTTAATTTTTATTTTTTTTAATTAATTTTTATTGGAGTATAGTTGATTTACAATGTTATGTTAGTTTCTGCTGTACAGCAAAGTGAATCAGTTATACATATACAAATTGGGAACTTTAAATTTTATTCTAAATAAAATGGGAAGCCTCTCCAAGTCTGAGACAGAGATGGAGGTATGCACTGGAAAGGGAAGAGAGAGACCAGGGACTGGCTGGGACTCTAGTTAGCATTAGTCTAGGCAACCCCAAACTATCTTTTGAATGGTTTTTGCTTTTTGAAAAATTATGCCTTTGAATTACCTCTTTTTTCTCTAAGCCTTTAGGATCCTGAAAATATGGCGGGTAATCTACTTATTGTTAGGGAAACAGCTGCAGGCCCCTGTTTTCTTAACCCCCATCAAGTATATCAGGCCGTCTTTCTGTCCAGCCCCGCTTCCAATTCACCCCGGTGGCTCTCACTCATCACGCAACCTTCTTTCTCTACTCTGTGTCCCTTTGGTTTTTGACACCAGGTGGTGCATGCTGCCTCACATTGTCTTTCACACACCTTTACCATCATATCCAAACCAGCTGAGATACTGATCCACTCATCTCATTTCTCTTTCTATATATGGTCTCAGAAATTACAAGCAGTAGCATTCCCAAAGGCAAAACTGAAGCAGGACATTGGTTAATATATGGAGGCAACTTTTAGACAAAAATAAATGAGTGGAATTTGGGTAAATTTGATTGATGAGAATAATTTCTCCTATTGTGACGGTTCTTAAGCTGCCCCCCATCCCGCGTCCCATTTTCCCCTTAGAAGCCCAGTGTGTACGAAAGGTGGAAATGCGTGTTTTGCTTTGGAGGTGTGGTGTGGTGCGTCTCGTCTCCTCCTCCACCCCTGGGCACTCTGGTCTGCCTGGACCTAGCGAGGGCTTTGACACTGGCTTTTTTCCCGTGTCTTCTGATAATTTTTTTGAGCAGCCACAGTGAGCACAGAGTAAATCCTAGCCATGCTGCTTGAGATTTGGAACGATACCTCTGAGAATGGGGGTGTCCCCATTTCCAAAGGATGCCAGCTGGAAAAGCGCTATTCCCTAGAAGGATATGTGCGCACACTTGTAAAATTTCACTCCCGTAAGGACTTCTCACCATCTTTCAGTTGTGAGTTTTTCTGTTCTTCCAGCATGTGGGGAGCTCTCCCAGGCCAGGAGAAGTTGGTGCTGAGGCTTTCAGTAAAGTGCTGATTGCCCTGTCAGTCAGAGCGCTGAGGAACTGGCAGCTTCCAAGATTGATTCTTGACAGAATAATTAGAAAAGTTTCACTTTCGGTAACCATTTGAGCACTCTCTAAAGGAATGGGCCCAGGCCGGCTCTCTGCTGTCCAGATCCGGAGGCTAAATGTTCAGGAAGATAAAGCATAGTGTGTCACAGGAAAAAAATTGCCTTAGATGTGCAAGAAGGGATGGCCCTCAAACTCCTGAACAGCGACACCCAGTTGTCTGGGTGTTTGCAGGTGTGTTTCCCTGGCCTTCTTCAGACACTGCTGCTATTTTAATACCTGCCTGAGATTATTTTGCTCTCTGTCGGTTGTTTGCCTTGGAGTGATGTGTGCAGACAGCTGGCGAGGCAGCTTTCTCCTTGACCTTTTTGTACGGATGACACTTTCTTCCTCCTCATTTCAAGAGGACACATGGCCCTTGGGTAACCTCAGAGTCCCAAAGCCACGTTTTGTTTTTCCAGACAGTCCCAGTCACTTGATCAGGGCAATGTTTTCCAGACTTACACTATCTCAAGTATAGTGGGATTACCAACAGGTCCTCAGAGAGAGGATAGGAAAGCGGTGGCTTTGTAGACAAATTAATTGCTTCAAGGAAAAGTAAAAAATTAATTTATGTGTTCTCCTTATCTTATAGGAAAGTATAAGTTAGGGAACTTAAACATTTATAATAAAATAGATGTAGATAAAGAAAAATATCTCCTATTTTATATCCTTTTTCGTAAATGGTTTCTTTTTAAAAAGTAAATTTTGGAAAGAAAATAATTCTGTGTGCATATCTGTACATGTGTACAGATATACTTTTTTTTAAAGTAACTTTTTAAATTTTATTTATTTATTTTTCACTGCATTGGGTCTTCATTGCTGTGCGCCAGCTCTCTCCAGTTGCGGCGAGCGGGGGCTACTCCTCGTTGTGGTGCGTGGGCTTCTTATTGCAGCGGCTTCTCTTGTTGTGGAGCGCGGGCTTTAGGCACGCAGGCTTCAGTAGTTGTCGCACGCGGGTTCAGTAGTTGTCAGTCATGGGCTCTAGAGCACAGGCTCAGTAGTTGTGGCGCACAGGCTTAGTTGCTCCGCGGCATGTGGGATCTTCCCGGACCAGGGATAGAACCCATGTCCTCTGTATTGGCAGGCAGACTCTCAACCACTGTGCCACCAGGGAAGCCCATGTACAGATAGTTTTAACACTCCCCAGATACCAGAGTTTCTTGGGGCAGATCTGAGAAATGCTGACATCAGCCATCATTACCTTGCCTTCCTTTAATAAGCACAGCAGCAGCAATGATAACAATGAGGAATTAACATTGCTGGGAGTGCTCTGTGTGTGAGGCAAAGTGCAAAATGCTTTCTATGTGTTAAAATATTTCAGTTTTAAAAGTCAAAAAACTTTCAACGGTGTTGAGCTGCTTTGTTAAGTAGACAGTTGGGAGGGGGGGTTTGTCATTTCTTCATCCCCCAGTTGTCTTTAATGAAAGCAGTAAAAGAGCCGAAGCCACAGCAGCACACCCTTAAGCTCACCTCTTAGGACTTGCTTTTAGTCATCGCTCACAAACCTGAGCTGATCCCCATTTTCTGCAGACTAAATTCTAAACTCTTGAGTCAGAGATTCAGAAGCTTGCGTCGTCAGGCAGACAGCCTTGCCTTCCACTGCTGGCATAGACTCTACCATCTGTTCCAAGTACCCTTGTCTCAGAATGCTCTGCCTCTCCCTCCCCACTTTGCCTGCCTCCGTTATCACATACTGCCTTGCAAGTCTTCCCACACTGAGTGAACTGGAGGTCATCTACCGACTCAGTTGAACTGGAGGTCACTGAGCAGGAGACATTTGGCAACATCTGGAGACATTGTACCAACGATTTGTGGTGGGTGTGCTCCTGGCATCTAGTGGGAAGAGGCGAGGCATGCTACTAGACATCCTGTAGTGCACAGGGCAGTCCCCACAAGGACTTATGTGGCCCCAAATGACAATAGTAATGAGATTGAGAAACCTTGCACTAGATGTAAGGTCCTTTTGTTTGATTTATCACTGTCTTCTCAGTGTTTGATACATAGTATGTGATTTAAAACATCTGGAAATTAATACACATACTCCTTCCTTCCCCAAATGCCATCTTCCTTTGTACTTCTTTAATTATAGTTATATGGAAATCTAATTACATTTTATGTTTTTACTATGAGTTGGCTTCAATGCATTGTAAATGTTCAAAACCCTGAGTCTTGTTTGGGGTGTTAAACTCACGTACAGCATGGGTAATTTGTTAATGGTCGCATTTCAGTTTTCTTCATCTTGCCCCTTGAAAGAGAAACATAAAAATGCATTTTCTTAAGAGCCCATTAAAAGAAAGGGCAGTCTCTCTGTTATAGAATTTTCAGGCATGCACACATGTGGGATGTCTTGCAGCAGGAAAGGTAAGACCCGGTATGCGGGCCTCTCACTGTTGTGGCCTCTCCCATTGCGGAGCATAGGCTCCGGAAGCGCAGGCTCAGCGGCCATGGCTCACGGGACCAGCCACTCCGCGGCATGTGGGATCTTCCCAGACCGGGGCACGAACCCGCATCCCCTGCATCGGCAGGCGGACTCTCAACCACTTCGCCACCAGGGAAGCCCGACATGTATTATTTTTACAATCCAGTGGGAATTACTATTAACATACATAGTCAGGATGAGAAACCAGATTTCCTGTCTCCTTCTCTGGGCCCATTAAGAGGCCAGTGAGTAAAAAAGTCATTTTTTACAAACAAAATTCTACCATTGGTTCGAAATTACAGTAAATAATAATTATAGTAAATTGAAGCATTCCAATTATTTGAACCTTAGTTTCCTCAACTATAAAATGGGAGTATTAATGACCTGATCAGGGTAATGAATAATACCATTGTGATCAGGGTAATGAAAAATACCATTGTGGTGGTATTGTAGTTCTATCTCTTCCTAGTGATGTATAACCTTAGAAAAGTCACTTCCCAACTCTGAAGTCAGTGTCTTATATGTAAAATGGAGTTATTAAAATCCTTGCAAAGTTGATATGAAGATTGGTTAAAATAAGGTATTGCATCACTTGACAAAGAACATGGTGTTCAATAATTTGTATATACTGCTCTACTTTCTGATATTAGTATTAATTATTATTGTCACTTTTATTGTTACTATTATGTAATTGTGTGAACCAAATTATAACTTTCACTTGGAACTTTTTTAGATTTAACTTATCATTACCACTCATTATTTTTAGCTATGCATCTGTCACTGGAAATTATAAGACCTCAGTTAGGGATAATTTACTCCCAAGACATTAATTGGTATAAGGCAGAGACTCTTGGTACTGCGATATCAAATATCAGTTCATTAATTCTCCTTTAGTAGCATCTCAACAGAATGCCAGTCAATTCTGTGATATTTTTCAGCCTCCCTTTCAGCAAGGTAGAACCATATGATGGCTTTCTGGCCATTGAGAGATAAACCAAAATATAGTGTGGGACTTCTGGCAGGCTGTTTTTAATAAGCTGAAGTGGTTGGAAAAGAAGCCCCTTTGCATTTCCCCTGTTCTTCCCTGCTGCTTAGAATGCCTTTGTAATGGCAGGAGCTCCAGCAGCACTCTTGGACTAAGAGATAGCCTCAATATGGCAGCTCTGCATGATGAAGGAGAAAGATCAAGGGCGTCTGAGTCCCTGATTGACTTTAGGTAGTGTCAAACCAGTCCTGGCCTACACACCAGCAGTCTTCTTTTATATGAGAGAATAAATACTTGTATGTTTAAGTCCCTGTATTTCTTTGTTCTTGACTGATCCATTCTTGCTGCTGAGAGCTGTGGCATACTTCCTCTCATTTACCATGGAATACTTCCAATATTTTTGTTCTTCCTTGGTAAATTTCTCTTCCAGTATAAAGCAAATAAATAAGTTGACTCAAATTTAAACTGGACTTTTGAGCAAATCAACAAACAAAAACTTCCACAGGAAGTGCAAAGACAAATGTATGCTGTTCTTTGACATGCATTTTAGGCTTATTTGGAAAATGAAATGGTTCTAGAGAAAGGAGTGGTTGGCCTGAAGGAGGTCTGCTGCCTGCATTCCATCTGCATATGGTATTCCAGTCCAGTTGCTCACGTGTGGCGGTTGATGCTACTTTAGTGTCAATGGAAATGCATGGTGTGTGGTCTGCTGTTCAGTACGGGGTTTTTCTAAAGGTGGTACCACTATATCTGTAAAGCTGTTCTGGTGTTTTCTTTCAAACAGATGGTTGTCGCATGAATCTGGTGGGTTCTTTGTATATATTGACTAAAGAAGGGCCTTGGAGAATATTTGTTTGTTCCAGAAAACAAAGAATGCTTAGTGTTTTTTTCCCTCTTCTTAAATATACCTTGTCAAACATTCCATGTTAGCTTAAACAGGAAGAAGAGGAAAGTGTATAAATGTGGTAACTAATTCATATTAAAGCACACACACAACACAGCTGCCCTTTGAATGGTTCACTGGCCACCAAGATCAGGTGCCTGCTGAATTAAGAGCATTTGGATAATTGACCTTCCATCTGAATAAATTAGAATAGATTAGATTTGATTGACCACATAAAAATTTAAGTCATAAAAAAGAAAGTCCCTTTCTCATTCTTAGCTACTTTGTTGTGTTGAGTCTCAAAGGTAATTAACTGTGTGTTTTTCTTTCCTAATCACAAATTAGCAAACTAGAAAGGAATGGTAATACATAGATGTGACATTTCTTTTTTAATTGAAGGCCTCAAAGGACTGTATGACAGACTGAGTTGTTTAAAGACATTCTAGAAGGGCAGTGTGCTTAAGATGTTTTAATATGCATTGAACCTTCCCTACCATCCTGGTGGGGTTGTTAGTGCGATTCCGATCGTTGGGGCAATTGGGATGTGATGTTCTTGGGGTACTTTTTAGCCTTCTGACCTTTGCTCATTCGAGGCCACATGCTGATGCATGAGATGTGATGTGATGAAGACCATGCTATGTAAGCAACAAACACAAGATTACTACTTTAAAACAAAGCCATGGAATTGCAGAGCTGACAAGGATCTTTGACAGCCATGGGTTCACTTGCTTTTCTTTATAGATGAGGAGACACAGGCCAGTAAGAGGAAATGCTCTGTCTTCAGATCAGAAACTAAGCTACTGGATGTTATGTAATGTACAGAATTGTTCTTATGCAAGAAACCCTACTCCTGCACTTAATGATGTGTGGCTTTATTCAAATTAGGTAAACCCTTCTATAGAAAGAGGATATTTTTAATACCTAATTTTTAGGGTTGTTATGAGATTGAAATGAGACAGATGTCTATAATGCATTGTTTTGGTTGTTGTTGCTGTGTAGTAAACCATTCGAAAACCTAGTGGCTTAAAACAATAACCACTTTATTTTCTCATAATTCAGCAGTCTGGGTTGGGATCAGGTGGGCATTTCTTGGTGTTCACTCTTCTTGCCTGCGTTCAGCTGGTGCGTTGGTGGTGGCTGGGCTCAGCTGCGATGCTAGGGCCGTTGGGCTCTTTGCTCACCCCCATGTTGTTTGAGGGCCTCTACTTCTCCATGTGATCTCTCCACGTGGTCCCTTTTTATGGCCTTTCCAGCAGGGTAACCAGGCTTATTATGTGGCACCTGAAGGCTTCCAACAGGACAATAGCAGAGACTGCCAGGCCTTCTCAAGGTATAGGCCTAGAACTGGTACAGCATCATTTCTGCCACATTCTAGTAGCTAAATCAGATCACAGGCTCAGCCAAGATTCAAGAAGGAAGGCACTACAGTAGATCCTTCATAAGTGTTAACATGGCTCAGCATGGGACAATGATACAGCAGATCACAACAAGGACCCACCTCTGTGCCTGGTGCATGCCAAAGGCACAATAAATGCTAACCACTCTCTTTTGATGTAGTGGTAGTACTAAGAGTTGTTTTATTATTTGGTGTTGCTACTGTTATAAGTAGGCATAAATGGAAAACAGTTCATATAGAAGTTTTGAAAGATTAAATAATTTTATTTTTATCATCTCCTAAATATATCACATCATTATCCAGAGTTTTCCTGGGATATCCACTATAAAACTACAGATGGAAACGTTATTTTTACTAGAGCATAGAATAAGTTTCCTAATTCAGTAATTCTCCAGTAAGTTCCCCAGTTCTCTAATTCAAGCAGGTCTGGGTTCTGGCCAGAGATTCTACATTTCTAATCAGTGTGACATTGGGAATTATAAAATTGAAATTGTTCAAGTTAGAAAGTTAATTTCTGTACTTTCTCCCCATCAAAAAAGTATTTTACAGTTCCAATATATATCACTTTAGAGCATTATATATTTAGGAGCAGCAAGAAATGAAAAATCTCTTTTCCTCCAGTGTGATCCTTTCCCTGTTTCCAGGTGATTTTCCTGCTGCTGATGTAGAGAACCATACTTGGTGAAGCAAGGCTATGGTCTACAACTCAGAGGCCCTGGCCTTTACTAGTAGCAGCATCTAAAAATGGGTATCTTTAGGAGGCCCCATTCTTTAAGAGCAAGTTACTCTTTGTGGAGGATATTTGGGAAATGTTTGGATCCGATGAGCCTTCTCTGTCTAATGTTCATACACTATTATTTTTTGAATGCTTTTCTTTGGCAAATGCTCTTTGTCTTAATAATTATAAAAATTATTCACTTGCAATTTAAAATTTTCAAAGAAGAAGAAGGAAAATAAACTGATAAACTGGAGTCATTCATGTCAGTATTAATATTTTGGTGTATATTATCTCAGACTTTTCACTTTAATATCTACCCCCACCCTAAGCACTTTTTCCTCTCTGGCAGATATGTGCATTTGCTTTTAAATATTCACAACCAAAAGTCTTCAAGAAACATTTAACCATTTTGCGTGAGAGAGAGAGAGAGAGAGAGAGAGAGAGAGAGAAACATAGCAATCTGTTTTTTCTAATATGTTTTAAATTTTGCATTATTTATAGTCTCTCCTTAGAAGCTTGAAATTAAATTTTTTTCCTTACTGATTTTGATTCTTTCCTGTCTGGCTTAATTGATTTCACCTCCCTGTGTTTCTAGTGAAGCCTGAAATTATACTCTTGAGTTGAGTGTGCTTTTTCCTGTGCCCTCACATTCCATGGACGGCACAACAACTCTGTTCCTATTATCAGCTACACCTTCCCCTAGTCTCTACATTCAATCCAGTTTTCCAGAAAACCTTCGAATAGGGTTTATACGGGGACTGAGTAGACAAACATCTTGGTCAGGAACATTTGAGGAGTATTGGTTTCCTCCATAGAGGAACCTATTTTCCTGTAGATTTTCTGGTGTTCCCTCTCTGAGAGCTGCCTGTATTCTGACCGTTGCATGTAATGGGCCATATATTTTTTACTCAGTTAATTATTATTTTGGTTGGTAGTAAGGGCAATGAGTCCTATGTAGTTTCATTTAAGATATTCATGTATTTTGGAGGCGGGGAATGACACAGTGGCCAGACTGGATACCAGAAGTCCTACACCATACTTTGGTTTACATCTCACTGCCCAGAAAGTAGTCACGTGATTCCGAGTTGAAAAGGAGGCTGAAAAATATCATAGAATAGACATTCTGTTGAGATTCTGCAACTAACGAAGAAGTAAAGAATCAATGCTTGGTACCGCAGTACCTCTGCCTTACACTAGTTAATGTCTTGGCAGTGAATGG
Source organism: Delphinus delphis (assembly GCF_949987515.2). Classification (NCBI taxonomy): domain Eukaryota; kingdom Metazoa; phylum Chordata; class Mammalia; order Artiodactyla; family Delphinidae; genus Delphinus; species Delphinus delphis. The sequence goes on along the minus strand of NC_082692.2, from coordinate 81,436,963 downwards.
TCACTGATGGAGGTCTTACTGCTTCCAGTGGTTTGATGGTATACCTAAAAATAATAACAGTGGTGATACTACCTTAAATTTAAAGAATACTGGGTAAAACAGCACCCCATACCCCAAATATCCATAGGTCAGAGTGAGAGTGGCATGGTGAGGACTTGGGACATTGTGCTGTTCTCATTGGGATTGGAACACTAGGTAGGAGGACAAAAACGGGAAGACTCAACATTTTTGGTGCCCATATTTGAAAATCTTCACTTCTCATTTTTTCACTTTCTCTGCCGCATTCCCTAATAAGATCTCTATATCATCAGTGTTTTCCTTCACCCTGTACCTGGAGCACATAATAGTGTATTTTGGTTAGAGTAATTATGCTAACATTAGGAATTATAAAATAGAGGTTATTTAAGTTGGAAAATTAATTTCTTCATACTCTCTCCACCAAAAGTATTTTACATTTCCAATATGTATCACTTTAAAGCATTTAATTTATAGGAGCAGGAAGAAATTAAAAGTCCCCTATTTTCCTCCAATCTTGATTCTTTAAAATAGGCTCCCTTTTTAGTCAGGGGTATTAAATAAAATGAGTTGGTTAGGCAGTTATGAAAGATGCTTTTAGTGGTTTATGCCCCAGATCCCAAGTGTACGTCAGGTGCAAAACCTGCAGAAGGATGGCCCACATGACCTCTGCTTACTGAAAGGATGGGAAGGATGAGCCAGATGTCTCCACAATGTCCTTTTTATCTTAATCCACAGAGCTCAGTTTCAAGTTACAGATTTAAAAATACTTGATATAAGTCAGAGATAAATGGAATAAAATATTATACAAAGAAATAGAAAACTTGGAATAAGTAAACCTTAAAGACTGAACATAGACCCTCCCTAAGGACCACAATGTGTGAACTTTAGTGGATCCTGATTTGGGTATATGTGGCTATAACACATTCTTGGGATAATTGGGAAAATTTTACTGTGGACTGCATATTAGATAATAGGGAATTACTAGAAGTTATAATAATACCGTGATTGGTTGGTAGAGTGTCCTTATCTTAGGAAATGCATCCCAAAGTATCTGGGGCAAAGTGTCATTATATAGGTAAGTTACTTTGAATGGTTCGACATAAACAATACATATGTGAAGAGAGACAGAAACAAAGCAAATATGGCAAAATATTAAAAACTTAAATATAGGTAGAGGGCATATGGGTATTCTATACAGTTATTTCAACCTTTCTGTATTTTTCTATATATTTAATGTTTTTTGTCCTTCAAAAGGCCAAAAAGCATTGCTTAGTAAACACCAGTACAAGCACAGCCTGCTGTTCATGCTGCCCTCCAGTTCCCAAGCTTGCGTTTGATTTTTATTAAACATCTACTGTGTATGCCAGGTACTATTCCAAGTGCTAGAGATATAAATAAGATATTGTCTCTTTACTTCAAGAGCTCATAATTTAGTCTGTATCTTTTACTACTTTTATTTAGTTCTAAGCCAAATTCTTATAAAATCTTGGGAATTAAAATTAATATTTGCATCTGCTTGCACCTAAGCAATGTATATTAATCTAAGGCTGTTGGCAGTCAGCCCTGTAACATCAGATTTTTTTGGTGAGTTTTATGTAAGAACAATAGGCAGTAATGGACATGTTTAAGGTGTTTGAACATAAAAATGTGACAGTGACAACCTTGGGGGTTTGTACAAGTACATGGTGGCATTCTGGACACATTTAAATGTATTTCCAACATTTGCAGTTAGAGTTGTGTTTGAACTGGATAGTCCCATTTGTAACCGATGTGCATGTGACCAGTGAACAAGTTTCCAAGAGGCAGAGCCTTTGTAAAAGTCATATGGCTGATAGGGATCCTCCATTAGGGAATGAGTTTCCCACTGCCTGAAAGTAACTGTGTTGAAAGTTCTTTTTCCTACTTTCTAATTTTTAGCCAGGTAACCAGAAAGGCAAAAAAACAACAAAAAAAAAAAACCCAAAAAACACCATCTCTCTAAACATTTTCTTTGCATTATTCCTTTGAAGAAGAAAACGTTCATAGAGCTCAAACGTCATAGCATTTGAAATCCAGTGTTGCAGTGCTTGCTGATCAGCTGCAAGGTGAAGAAAGGGAAAAATATGCTGAGTATGAAGGGCAATGCAAAAGAAATCAACGATTTCAGGATTATAGTTATTTTAAGGAACGTAAAGGAAAGGGACTAGGAGGGTCTACTATAGACCTTCGTCTGTGATTTGCTTTGAAAAGGAAATAATGCTAGATGCTTCCTTTAAAACACATCATATCATGCAGTTGCAAATGCAACTGATTTGGCTAGAAGACTCTTACACATATCCACCAAATCTGCAAAATTAAAACAGTATTCGTGACTCGTAAACCAAGCTACTAATTGAACAATAATTTAAAAATGTAGACCTGAATAGAATTTCGGCTACTGAATGACAGTTAGATGAATTTATTAGATATTTTCTCTGAGACACAGGAGGGTCTTGGGTTGGATTTAGTAGCCTCTACTTGGTTAGACACACAATAAATATTTGAATGGAGGGAGGGAAGAGAAGAAAAGAGGGAGGAGGGAAGAAGGGAGGGAGGGCAGACAGACTACAGTGGCTGTGGAATTATTTAGTTACCTTGATGAGGAACTTGTAATAATTAATTTAGAGACTTACTGAAAGTTACCTCTTGTCTCCATGTAAGAAAGTGTTAGATAAACTAATAGAAGGAAAAGGATTTTTAATTTGTTAATAGAATTGTTGAGAGAACGTTGCCACCCTGTTAAGCAACACAGAAGCATTCGTTTAGATAAAATCAATGCACTAATTATAAATTAGTCTCATTTTTGTAAAAGCAGGGCCAAAAGTTTAGAAAATATTCCAGTAGGTATAATTCATGGCCATACGTGGAATATACTTGAAACTCATAAAATTTTCAAATATTGTGATAATTCGTGCCGTTGATTAGTGTGTATTTTGTTCATTCTCCAAGTTCATATAAAGGAATGGGGATTTCCTATAGGCAGCCATGAAGTAGGAAAAAGAATTATAGGAGTTCTTGAACTTAGTTGTATTAGAAGCACCTGGGGAGGTTTTTTTGGTTTGTTTTCATTTTTGTTTTCTTTATGGAGGAGGGGAATTTCCGGAGATTATGTTTTGATTGCTCTGGAGTGAGGCTAGGCAAAGTGTCTTTCCAAGTTCCCAACTGATTCTATAGAATTGAGAGTAACTAGGCTAGAGAAAGAGTCAGTTAACCTGGCTTCTAGACCAGACACTGACGTTTTGTTTCTGTGACCTTGAACAACTAATGTAGTTATCCTCATAACTCCCTTTTTTTTTTTTTTTAGTTTTTTTTTTCCTTTTTTTTAAATTGAAGTATATAATTGGTTTACAATGTCGTGTTAGTTTCAGGTGTACAGCAAAGAGATTCAGTTACATAGCAAGTGATTCAGTTATTTTTATATATATGTATATATGTATACATATATATGTGTATATATATTCTTTTTCAGATTCTTTTCGTGTATAGATTCTTGCAAGATACTGAGTATAGTTTCCTGTGCTATACAGTAGGTCCTTGTTGTTTACCTATTTTATAAATAATAGTGTGTATATATTAATCCCAAACTCCTAATTTATCACTCCCCCCGTTCCCCCTTTGGTAACCATAAGTTTGTTTTCTCTGTGAGTCTATTTCTGTTTTGTAAGTAAGTTCATTTGTGTCATTTTTTTAGATTCAGCGTATAAGTGATATTGTATGATATTTGTCTTTCTCCATCTGGCTTATATTCAGAATGCCTGTTCTTCCAGTAACAGAGTTGGAGTATACCAGTAGTGTTAAGTATTTAGGAATTTTGTGAGCAGGTTGTTAAACTATTGGTAACTTGAAATTGGCCATGACTGGATTATTTACACCATGGAAACTGGGGCTTATGCCCCCAGCCCAGAGCCAGTATACCAGCCCCTCACAGACTATACTGTCATTAAAGTTCTTTCAAAATTTAAGGTTCTGTGATTCTATGATGTGTTAGTTAGAAAGCAATCTTAGATGGTTTTATCTAAACATTTTATCTAAATGATTTTATCTAAACATCATAGATGTTCTGAGAGATTTAACCATCATTTTGAATTGATGCCGTGATATTGTAGGGGTAGGAACATTTTCCCTTCTACTCTTCTAGGTTCTTTGGCTGGTCTAATAGATAAATTGACATAAGACAGATTAACAGGAGAAAAACTAATTTCATACATACAGGATCCCCATAAAATATGAGAACTACATGTAAGTCAGGCAATTGAGACCTATATGCCATCCTTAGCTAAGGAATGGGTTAGGGGCCTGGGGCTTCAAAGGGAAGGAGGGTAATTCACAGGATGATAATAGGAGATGTTTGGTACCTAGATGCTTGTCCTGCCACACAGATAGGTTATTCATGTAAATAATTATCTGTGGTAATAGCTCTCTTTCTGGGCCAGGCCACCTGTATAAATTCTTTTAGGTAGCTAGGGGAGAAGTAAAAGTTTTTCTTGAATCTCCTTAATTGCCTTCAGCTCAGAACAATCCACATGACAAAGTGGCACATTTTGGGGCGGTCTCTTCTGTTCTTCAATATAATTGTCCCCAGAAATAAAAATCTAAGGCAAAGGATGAAAATTTTTATTTATTAAAACAGTCATTTTAATAGAATACTCTTTTGTTGACGATTGTATCAAGACCTGAAGAGTTCAAGGATACCAGATAGGTGATGCCTGCTAGGGAAACATAATATGAATATGAATAATATGAAGTCACTAATGCGTAGTTTACAAGTGTTGGAGGTATTGCCCTGTAGATTATTTAGAATCTACTGGATTTTTGTTTTATCATTCCGTTCTAATAGCTGGATGTTAGAAATAGTTTCATCCTAGTTGTCTAAAGACTAGCTTATAAAAGTAAAACCTAGTATCAGTATTTCACTTAGTTCATCCAATGGAAATCTTGACCTTGTGAGTATCGATTCATTTATTAAACTCTCACTTATTAAAATATTTCAGCACTTGTCACTGAGGAGCTGACATGAATTATGTCTAAATGAATGAGTAAGATTGGGTAAAGAAAGTGTAGGGAGTGCATTCAAGCAGCTGAAACCACAGTTTGAAAAGCATGGAATCATGAACAGTGTTAGAAGAAGCATACATGAGGTGAAAGAAGGCTGTTGCAAAAATCAGACAGTGAATAGAATGGTTTGATGATAGAACCAAAAATCAAGCAGACGTGGGCCAATTTTTAAAATTTTCTCTGCTACCATTTGCTTACTATAAATTGAGAGTAACACTAAGACCTTCCTCATAGAGCTGTTTTGAGGGAGTATGAAATAAGCAAGTGAAATTCCTAGGACAGGACCTAGCATAGAGTTAGCACTCAATGACTGCTGGATTACCATAAGGTCAAGGGGTGAATTAGGGTCAGGCCAATGGCCTTTTATGTCATACCGAAGTCTTTAGGCTCAGTGCTATAATTAATGGAGATTGTAAATGTTTTGTTCAGACAAGCTGTGCACTTGTGTGTTAGGGACTAGTTAGAGATAAGGAAGAAAGATGAGGATGGGCCAGATACATTAAGAAGCCGTCCGCATGAGCAAAGGAGTTATGAAATGATCATGTTATCTTTCAGAACCTTGTTTCCAAAATTGTGGATTGGGACCTCTTGTGATTCCTATGAGAACTCTCTCTAGGTGGTTAAATAACAGCATTAAATAACCGTGACTCCTGGATAGAGAGATGGAAAGAAGTTTAGATATGTGATAGATATAACAAATGCTATATTGGTGGTCTCTAGCTGATGGGTACATGGGTGTTCTCTGCTCAGTTTTTTCACCTCCTCTGTATGCTTGAAAAATTCACAGTACAATATTGGAAAAAACGAGAAAGGTTATTCACTCTAATTGTCTTTTAGTTCTTGAAAATCACAAGAAAGTTTCTTGGTTCAGTAAGGCTTTAACACGTTGCTTTGGCTCAGAGCCACTGGCAAGATGTGTCTAGCTAGAATTTAATAAAAATACTGTATTTTTGCATTTCTTGTTACATTCAACTTATGGTAATTAATACAACTTTTTTTTATTGTTGATATTGTTACTGTTCCCTGCTCAAATAATGTGTTTAAGTTTTAAAATATTCAGTAAACAGTAGACAGGTGGTGCACTGGTGAGGCAAAAAAACTGTTGTAGAGGTGGTATGTACGTGACCTCCCTAGTAAAACATTGGTTATTGAAGCATTTTAAGTGTCCTAATTTCTCAGAAATTAAATTATTCAGCTTTGAGTGCAAAATGAATATAGTTTAGGGTTTTTGAACTTCCTCTGGTCACTGTTAAACTTCTATATGTGGTGATGGTTGCCTGTCTCTATGTTCACATTTCTTCAAAAGCTTATGAAAGCTAAGTTCTAAAATAAAGCTTATTGGTTTTTTAGTGCTTAAGGTGTGGCATCCTTTACTTGCTTTGGGGAATATTGGCATATTTCCTGGGGGAAATGTATATGTATATATATTTTCTTGAAATAAGAAAGAGCCACTTAATTAGAGTGATTTGCCAAGCAAGGCCTGGATTAGGTATAATCTATTACAGTTACTTTTTCTTTATAGAATTTTCTTTTCTTGATAGAATTTAGAAAACATCATAAAGTACATCACTTCTACAAAGTAAATATACAATAATGTGTTTCTGTAAAAGCAAAAAGCAAGAAATATTCAACAAGTCATTATTTTTATATTACTTTTGTCTGTCTATTGGTAGGATTTTATGTTTGTTACTATCTCAATGGAGTTTAAGTTTTTTTCCATTACCAGAATCAATAAGAACAGAGATAAGCAGTCAGAATAACTGGAGTTTACCCACTAAAAGGGAGAGCTTTTTTTTCCCACACATGACACCAGAATGCAGTATTCTCATGCGCTGTTTAAACAGTGTAAAAGTATATTGTTTTCCAGAGTCAATTACAGTCAGAATTTAGACGTAAGTCTTCTCATTCAACACTTTGATGTGTTTACATGTATGTACACATACAGACACACACTATTCTAATTTGTTACTTAAGTAAATGGACCCATCTTACAAGTATTCTTCTGTGACTTGAATTTTTTACCTAGTAATAGATCTTAGAGAGCTTTTTATGTTAATATACATGACACTACTTCGTTCAGTTTCATGACTGCATAGCATTCTATAATATGAATGTTTGATCATTTATTACCCAGTCCCATCATGGTGGGTATTAGGTTGCTCATAGTTTTTTGGTTTTTCCACAGTGACCATCATTAACTAGTATTTCTTTATGAACATTTGTGTGTATTTTTGATAAATTGTTAGAAATAAAATTGCTAAAACAATGTATGAATATTTTAACTTTAGCTGTTTTTTTAAACAAACTGTCTCAAGTTTTTATGAACTTTCTTCTCCATTGGCAAATATGTTGACTTGGAATGTATTTTTTTGGTGATCTAATAGGCCTACGCTGGGAGTCAAACTTTCCTCTTAGTATCTTGCTCATGCTTACTGTGTACGCACATTGTGTTATAGTCTGTATCCCTTCCCTCCCCACACACCACATTCCTTCCCACTTCTCCACCCATAGATTGTGAGCTCATTAAAACCAGAGGTACTGATTTTTGTAGCTAACTCCATCTGTCCCAGTACGTGCCATGTAATAATTGCTCAATGAATATTTGGAAGACGATGGGGGGAAAAACCCACTCCTACGCACTTATAAAATCATAATATTTTTTAGATTCAGACAGTTGCTTTTCTGTAATGACTTGATAACATTTCCTCACATTGTTAAGAGTTCAACTTTATAGTGAATTTTGTATTTAATTGCAGTATTTTATGGTACTTCTAGTATTATTACATTTGGGAAATGAGGTAGAAATCATAGAAGGGAGTAAGTAAAACATTTCTAAAACAATTAACTCAGTTTTATAGACCTTGAATTTTAGCATGTTGTCCAACTGAGAGTGATTCCTGTTACCATATGCATCTTGAGAATACACATTAAATAAAACTAGTGAACCAAATTACAATGTATTTTCATGAGCTAATTTCTAGTGATGACTTTTTAAAACTTGTTTAAAAACTAACGTTGATCTTTAGATTTTAACTATTTTCTTCGTTAAATATAGACGATTATTTTAAAATTTGCATCTTATTAAAAAACCATTAATGAAAGTCTGTAATTAATAGATAACCTGGCTTTAATAATTCACAATTGCAAGTAGTTAAAATGAATAGTGATTTTCTTAATATATATATACTTTTAAAGTGAAGTGCCCTTTTGATAACCAACATACTTTGAGTATCTGGCATGGTTTTGCCCAGACAGATATACACATATGTTATGTATCTGTGCACATACCAGATAGACCTAAATAATTATTATTTATGTATGTGACTCTTTTATAACGAGAAGGCGATACACATTCTGTATTTGTATTTTTATTTTGTCTGAATTAGGACTGGGAAATGATTAATTACAGGGCAATATTTCTTGTCAAGTTGTGAGTAAATATGTTTAGCATTAGTATAGCTGTTTACAAGCAAGAAAACCCATACTGCCTGCCAAGCATTTGATTAAAAAATGCATTCAATTCACCACATAGTCTCTCTGTAGGAAAGCACTTTATATTTGTGTGGCTTGGCATTTAGTAATTAAATCTCTTTAAACATTTTAATTAGGCTGAAGGCCATCCAAAATCTTTGCTGTCATCTTGAAAACAGTTTCAGCTATAATAATCATAAAGCTGTAGAGCAACCATGAGCACTTTCACAAGAGTCTTAAATCTAGAGCAGTGTTTCTCAAATTCCATTGTGCCTTAAAACCACCTGAAAAGCTTGATGGAACACAGATCCTTGTTTCTTTTTAACAACTTCCCCCGTTTGATCAGACTCTCAGCTTAACTGAGAGATGTGATCATAGCTTAAGGCATTTAGTGCCACCCCATTTACCGGTCTGAAGTTCTCGAAGCTTTTATTGATCTTCTTTGTGAGATTCACAGCTCGTGATTTTTTTTGCTGTATCTCTGTGGTATTCACATGTCTTGACTTTATGATCACAGTTTTTAAGTCAGTCATTCTCTTTGTTCCTTTTCTGATGTTCTAGTCTTAGGGAGATCATTTGCTTGGTGTTCAGTGCCTGCAAACGTGCATTTAAAGCTCTTGAGAGAATATGACACACCGAGAGAGATTACTGTGATTGTTGTAAACTCCAGCGTTTCGATTGCCCTTCAAAGCCGTGGTCCCCAAGACCCAAGTCAATCAAAATCAAATAAGTCAAAGAAACACCCTGTTGAAGGAGCCACCTTTAAGCCAAGTGATCTTATGATCTTATGTAGTCTTACGTGATCTTAATGATTTTATGTATAACTGAGTTTCAACTTCCCCAGAGGTGTTAATCCAGGTACAACAGGTGGTGTTGGCCACAGCACAGACACCTCCTTACTCAGCTAAAAGATAATCAAGGTCTGTCCTATTATCAAGAACAAGAATTTGCGGGGGCAGCTGTTGCTTCAGCAGCAGATTCTGCAGTACTTTCAAGACTTAAGGAGAGGTCCCTGATTATAGCCTCACTTATATTTACTCCTAACCAAGGAAATAGGGCATGCCAAAGGAAGCAAATCCTGAATCATGAATGCCTCCTGGTAATTCTCATTTGAATCTGTGGCTCAGGACTGGAAAGATGACAGCCATGGACACCAATAAAATTTTAAAGGTCTCTAGACCACATCGGCAGTTTTATTCTGGTTACCGTTGCCTTGTGTCCTTTCTTTGCATAGACCTTGGATGCAAAGTTCCCCAAGCTTGGAGTTGTTAACCATAGACTGGGAAACACACCAGGGAGTGTCTAGCATCATGGACAGATCAGAGTTTTCTGATGATGAATCCAGCAGTCTGAATGGTTAACCGTCTTAGCAGTGGCCTGGGAGATACAGATGATGGCACTATCTTTCCAGGCCAATGCCAGAGCAAAGGAAAGAAAGAGAAGAAGAAAAGGTTTTATGTTTGGTTAAAGTAGGAAGTCTTGATTCAGCATATTTGGAGGAAGCAGTCTACCTTGACGTCAGCCACTTCTCTTTGTCAATTTGAATTGGAGGTCTCCAGCATTTGTACAGGACCAGATGTCAGGTGGTGTCTTCTTCAGCTGTGAGATGTGTATATAGGGTTCAAGTCCCTGAAGTTTGGCTGCCATCTGGGTAATGAGAGGGACCTGGTATCATCCCCTCCAGGGAGGTCCAAGGGCAGCCTTTGTTCTTAGTGATTCCAAATCAGAAGGATGGGAGAACATTGGACACATTTGTTTGGAGAGTTGTAGCTAGACATTTTAGGAAACTAGAAGAATTCAGGATCCAGTCCAGTTTACAGGTATATAACAAAACCTCAAAGACAATTAACAGGACTATAATATCTACAAAGGTGCAAATGTTTTTCTCTCTGTAATCACCCCCATTTTACCAAAGATAGTCACAGTAAAACTAACTTGTTTGCATTAAACTTGGCCTGATTATTTACGTAAGTGCAGCAAGCATAGTGATTGACTATATAAACTCTTTTAAGATTGCTTGGCTGGAACATTGTAAGCAAAGTACCAGGTAGATCTTTCCAGGGAGCTTTATTGCTCTGTAAAGTCAACCTTAATTCCTTAAAAAGTGTCTGGTTATACCTGAGTCTATGCACATCTCTTTCAAAGCTTTGGTAATATGAGCACACGTTTCCAGTTGTGTCTTGTTACAAGGAGAAGAGATATTTACTGAACTTATACATAACTATTTTGCCATGAAAAGAATACTCAAGAGTTTCCAAATTCTGGAGAGATCAGGTAGGGAGAAAAAGCAAATGTTTCATCTTTGTTTACAAAGGTACACTTTACAAATTGTTGTTAAGTTATAGATTGCTTAAGAGAAACAGTTTCTTTAAATCTAGAAAAAAAAAAACATTAAGGAATCAGCAGTGATTCAAAAAAGAAGTGAAAATTATTATTATCCTTAGTTCATTCAGTCCCATGTCATTCTTTTTCTGCTTGAATCCAATTTTTTTCATTAGTTCTGGAAGTTTTTTTTTTAAGGTTCTAATGGCTAGCCTTTTTTTTTAATTTATTATTTTCTTTCTTTATTTTTTGGCTGCCTCGGGTCTTAGTTATGGTACGTGGGATCTTTGTTGAGGCGTGCAGGATCTTTTATTGCGGCACATGGGATCTTTCGTTGCACTGCATAGACTTCTCTCTAGTTGTGGCGTGTGGGTTTTCTCTATTTGTGGTGCGTGGGCTCCAGCGCGCATGGGCTCTGTAGTTGTGGCGTGTGGGCTTAGTTGCCCTGCGGCATGTGGGATCTTAGTTCCCCGACCAGGGATCGAACCCACGTCCCTGCATTGGAACGTGGGTTCTTTACCACTGGACCACCAGGGAAGTCCTCAGTTCTGGAAATTCTTATCCAGTTCATTTTTATGATCTTGAAGTTACCAGAAACCTGTGTTTGCCAGAGTCCTTTCCATGAACCTCCTTGAAGATGAAGTACTTTTGCAGAAACACTTTTGCAAAGCACCAGAGTAAAACAATAACTCTCTGTAAATGACAAAAACTTTTTTTAAATGCTCGTTGTTAAAGATCTGGTGAGAGCTCATTATGTGGAATTGACAAGGAAGTCTGGTTATTTCTGTAACACACAACATTTTTAAATGATATCTGTAATTATGATAACATTATACCAGGACATATCACAGTTTAGGAATTTTATTCAATTTTTGGAACACTTACATACCTATACAAATGCAACATAAAGAAAGCTTAGTATTGACAATAATTCCCGTGCAATTTAACATATTAAAAAAGCCTCATTCGTTTAACACTTCTCTTTTTATAAGGAGAGAGAACAAATCTTTTGAGATGTTCCAGGAGCTCTCTAGAAAATTCCAAAGTTCTCAGTCACAATTACTTCATTTGAATTTGATTTTGGGAAGTTTGTAAAAATATCAAAGACTTTGAAACACTTGGTCATTGAGGGTCGCAGGTCATTGGAAATAACAGGTATCCATTTAACTGTAGTGACAATTAAAGACTTTGAAGACAAATGTAGTTGCTTAAAAAAAAAAAACTTTTAATGCTGATAGCTATAAAGACATGCCTATCTTAATTAAACCAACAACCTTAAACTGCCTTTTATACCAAATATTTTCTTAAATCACATGGACCTGAAATTCATTTATGTTAGTTTTTGTTATATTTCTCAGAATTTAATTTACATAAGTGCCTAATTTCTTTAAGCCAATTAAATAAAGCTCTTTTACAAATTACTTTTAGCAATACCATCCAGAGGTAGAAACTGTCATATGTCTACACCACATATAAATAGACACACATAAATAGACGCAGAGACCTTATAGTTTTGCTCTAAAATTTTAGTCATGAGATGGGTAGGATAATGCAAAACTCACTAGCTTATAAAAGAACAGTTGGGATAAGTTAAATTTATCTACTCAGATTTTTAAAGTTCAGAAGATACTTAAGATTTGTATTTGTCCTTGACAAGTAATCTTAATGTAGTTCTTCCAAGAAGGTCTTTGGTTTCCTAAGGCCAGAATTTTTATAATGTTTGCAAGCCTTTTGAGATAAATAGGGGTGGTTTCAGGATTGCTGTAAAAAAAAATAGGTGAAATTTGAACTGTCTCTAGAGCTATATTTCTAGTTTTGTGAAGGTTTGCAAGGTTAGGACGGTTGCTCTCAATTCCTCAATACAACCTCAATTCCTGAATTTGATTGTAGCCTGGCTGATAAAGGAGTGACATACACTTCCACCTTTGTTGTAATGTTTTTCTTTCCCTCTGGGTACATTTAGCTTAGAGGAAAAGGGCTTAAAATTTTTCTTGTTAGGCTCTGAATATCAGCTTCCGATTTGTTCTAAGTTCTGATTATAGAGTTAATAAATTCTTTTAGATACCTTGTCAGGTTTCAGATAAGACAAACAGTAAATATTTACAGACAGTATTAAACAGCCCCACAGACCCAAGAGGTGTCCTCAAAGAGGGTGCAAAGGTTATTACCTTCCCAAGATCCAGAGTCACTCTCAACAATAGCCAAAAGAAAGAATTGACACCTGCATGTGCCAGGCAGGTGGAAAGCCAAGCTAAGTTTTTAGGACATGAAACGAGGCAAGCATGAAGGCAATAGCTATTCCTAGGAGAAGAAGTATCAATAACCTATGGGTCTGGAGTTGGGAAAGAAGGAGCAACATGAAAATTTATTTTCCTCTCTTGACTGGGCCCTATAAGCAGAGATCTTGGGAGCTGACTCTGGCCAGAATTTTCACCCTTGGCCAACTTCTGCCAGGTTTCCTAGAATCCCCTCTGTGGGCTCCAATGTCTACCAGAATTTGACAAGATTTTTCATTAGTTTTAGTTATTCTTGGCTGTTTAAAGGAATAATGTAGCAGTTTACTAGAATATCACTCAGTTTTGTTAGCTCTGGGAGGGGCCCATACAGAGGCTCTTCTTTGAAGGTAGAATGGGGTTGTCTATTAGGCCATTAACTTGGTGGACTTTGTTTTATGGTTGTGTAGTCTTTTCAGAGTGGAAAAACAATTCAGACAGGTTATTACTTGAATGAGTACTCAAGTAGAGGAGGAGAGAGAGGGTAGCAGTAGGAGTTATTTCAGACTTAGTCTTTTGTTTTAGATACCTCATATCTTTAATTTTTCATTAGCCTTTCGCAACAATCTTTCAGTGAAACCGTTTTGGGAGTTTGAAGGCTTTTGGAGGCTTTTGCATGCCGGTTAAAATAGGTATCCTATTCTGTTTATTTATTTGGCAGCCCTTGCTTTCAAGTGCATTTTAAGATCGTTAGATAAATGATCTTATCTAATTGGAATGTTCCTCATAATGGCCTTTGTAATTCTAGGTTGTTTTTAGGAAAATTCTGTCATTTTTGTAGATATTTATAGCTTCTAGGACCCTAATTCTAAGACATAAAATAAGCAGATGTGCCAGAAGGTGTCCCACTTAACTCTTAATATTTTAAAGATCTCATTTTTATTATTTTTCATTGTTATTATTTTTAGCTAAACCGTTGGGTCTCTCACAGCCAAACTAATACCTAAAGGGATGTGCTGCTAGATTGGGAATTGTGTGATATTTTGCACAGAAATTTTCTTGAGATTGACAGGTGACTTACTGTCAATCCAACCCATTCCATGGCCAACTTAGCCTAACATGGGAGTCTTTAGGTTAGGTGGCAAGCACTCCAACAGCTTTTAAATACTCAATGCATGCCCCCAGTTTTGTTTTGTTTTTTTGCTCCCAAGATTTCCATTAGCAATAACCTTCATTTACAACAAAATTTTATTCACCCAGTCCCTTGCACTGGACCCAGTCCAGCTTAAACTGGACCCAGTTCAATCCCAGACTCAGTCTGGTTTTTAAGTTGGACCCAGTTTGACTCTGGCCAGTAGTCACCAGCAGTTTCCTGTGTGTAGTCTGAGGATTGTTAAAAAGATTGAACCAGTAGACCTCAACAAATGGGGACTGCACACTGGGGGCTCCACATAAGTGGGGAACTGCAAACTGCCAGTAACGGTTCCCACATGGTTCTTAAGACAGAATCAAGGGCTGGAGGTTTCCAATCAAATGTGGAAACTGGGGAAAGTCAATTAGATTGGGAGCTCAGTGCAGAGAGTGCAGAGCTCAAAACCAAGGTGAACTTACCCACAGCCCTGAGAAACAGGGAGAAAGATGGTGAACTTAATGGTTCGCCCAGTACCACACCTGTGTTTCTCATCCTCAACTGCCGTCAGAAGTTTGCTTCAAAGCCCAGCACTGCCATCTAATCTGTTAAACAACAAAATTCAGCTGAGAAAATTTAAAAATCAGCTTGACTTTATTCAACGATTTTTGAATTGGGTGGCATCCCATCTCACAAATAGAAGGAAGCTGCAAGGGACTGTACAAAATGGAAGGCTTTTATAGACAGAAGGGCACAGGGACAAGGAAAAAGCAGATTTCCTCATCTTTCTTGGTTGGGGGAGAAGGATCTGTCAGCTGGATGACCTTACTACTGCTGATCAGGGAATTCCAGACTGATTGATTATGCTACATTCTGGGGAGAGGCTGAAACTGCTGTCAGGCCAGGTATTAAGTCTTGGTTTGCTGATGGGGGACTTGGCACAAGTGACTTCATTTGGGGCTTGTTTCTTAGAACAAACATAATCTCAGAAGTGACACTTCGTTCACTAGAAGCTAGTCACTAAGTCCTGCCCATACTCAAGTAGAGAAGTAAGTTCCATACCTTTTGAAGATAATATCAAAGAAGCTTTGAATGTATCCTTCAAATCATCACACTATATTAGCATCAGTCTTCTCTTCCATGAAATGAGAAAGTGAGATATGATAGGACCTTAATAATGGTAGGTATTTTGTTATGGTGATGATAATCATCATCATCATCATCATCATTTCTTAAGAACTTTACAATCAACGAAAGTGTATTGGTGTATGAAATTCTCCCCACCCAAATCTGTATTTTATTAATTGTCACATTTCATAAAACCCCTCTTTTTTTAATGAAGGAAATATACTCTGATAATAAAACCAGACTCTAACCAAAGAAGTTATAGACTGATATCATTATGATTGCATATAAGAACATCTGTAATAATTTATTATTAAAAGAAGAATAAAAGAATAAGTTGCATCACCATGTAGGGTATATCCTTCTAACACACAAGGATAGTGACTCTGTCAGGTGACTTAAAAATTACGTACCATTTGGCCCCATAATCCATCTCTGTGAGTTTGTCTTAAGAAAATAATGCCAAAATTTTTGATGCAAAAGTATGCTTAGCACAGGATAGTATTTTTGGTTGGTAGCCTCCAAGATGGCCCCTAATAATTGATCCCCATTTCCCGATGTTCACATTGTTGTGTAATCCCCTCCCATTGAATGGCTGGACCTGATGCCTCACTTGGAACAAATAGAAATGAAATATCAGATTATAAAAAGACTGTGGCTTTTGTCTCAGGGGCTGCCACTCTCTCTTTTTACACATGGTAAGTATGATTTTAACTGGGATCAATCTTTTTTTTCTCACCTCAGAAACATACTAGAAAAAAATATACCAAGTAACGACACTCTGTGTCTTTGAGTGTTAGGACTGTGTGTGATTTGTTCTACTTTTCTTTGTTTCTCTATTCCCTTTCAGTATCATATATTATTTTACAGTGGAGAAATGCTTACAAAGAAAAAGAGAAGGTAAGGAAAATCAGAGGAAAAGAACAAAGTAGATGTTTAAACACATGTAGCATTTGAGAAGTGATTGTTTTGGGAGAAAACAGTTGTGAATTTACACATTTGTATTTAAGTAACTGCAAGGAAAAGATATAATTCAAGAGTATGTAATATTTAAAATTTGTGTAGCAGTCGTATATCACTTATAATAAGAAAAATGAAACAACATGAGATGTTTACAGAAAATACAGGTTACTTTTTACCTAGTACTCGCAGATGAGAAGTACTTTGTAAATCCCTGGTAATATTATTGATGATAATTTAGTGACAATTTAGTTTGAATCCTATAGTAATTTAGGCAACGGAATTTACTAGCACATCTTTGCTAGTTGATTTCCACAGATCGCAGTGCTTCAGTCAATGAAGATTTTTGGATTGTAGGTCTTGTTTGGCAATAGGATTTTTGTAAATGGCATTCAGGGGTGCTTTGCTTTCTAACCTTCTCATTGTTAGTTTACCTTCCGTCTTCCAATCCATTCTGTAGGATGTCATTGGTTTCCATGATGGCTGATTCCATCTCCTTTGGAGTCTGCTACAGGTCACTGCAATGTGGCTGTCTAGCCAAGAGCTGGTGAACAGAAACATTAAATTGCTTCAGATTGTTGGGACCTGTTACCTTTTCTCTAGCAAGGTTTTGTTTCTTTTCTTGTTCATTTGTTACTAGCAGTGGCATTGTGTTTGGAAAAATAGGTTGTATTTTTCCACTTTTGCACCCTTTGTTCTTAATAATTACCTGGAAGACTTTGCTAAGATTGGAGTCCATTACATGTTCCGCAGTGGTCAAACCAAATGAAATAGTCTCCTAAGTACTGAATCTAGTAGAATTCCGAGTTTTAAAAAATGCATCTATACTAGAACATATGCATCTCTCTGATAGCAAATACAGTTGCAGGAGCCGCTTTTGGGGGATACAATTTTTCATACACTCATGTTTCAGACAGTTAGTAGAACTTCATCTCCAAAATTCGAGAGGAAGAGAACATTAAACTATTTTAAATGGTCAATGTAAATTTCATTTGGCTGCACGCATATTCGTTCCTAAGTGAAGTTATTTAAGGGGAAAAAGGTCATAAATGAGAAGAGCATATAATGTTCTCTAGTCTGTACTTGGTTACTTTAAAAAAACTGATTGCTTTTAGAATGTGTTTTCCTTTAAAAATTACATCATAAAAGAATGTTTTCTTTATTTTGACTAGTTTTTTTATTTCTGCAATCTTTGAGTCACATATGTGTGTACATAATAACGGGCTAAAATAATGTGTATTCTTTTTAATCTATAAGACGATGCATGTACATTCTCTCTGCTGAGTCTTAAGAGCTGCTTCAATTTGAACTGTGCAGTAATTTTGCATTTTCATTTTCTCTGATTTAACTGATGTCTGTAAATAAAGTCTGCAACTTAGTTTAATAATAAGAAACCTGTTATCACCGTGTGGTAAAGATAACGTATTATCATTACTACCATTAACAATTGCTGGTGTTAATAAGACATATTTTCCCTGCTTCATCCCAGAGCAACCTGCATTTGAAGTAAAGAATTGAGGTAGATAGTCTTTTAAGTGTATTCTCTCAATGTTTTGTTCAAAAGGAAAATAATTATTAAAATGTCCTTAAAAAACATTGTTTGGGTCTCAGTCACTACTACAGGGGAGCAAGCTATACTCATGCAAGAGTACTTGTGATTTGCTGAGAATTATAGAGAACAGTGGTCCTCAAACCTTCATCAGCTATAGCCACACCACGAGGTGGAGAGAGATTACTGTAGTTTCCCAATCAAGCAAATCTATAGATATGCGAGAGAAAAACCATTATAAGGTTGACCTTGAGTCTTTTCTACTTCATTTAAAAACCCAAGTAGATCATTCATAGATTAATATATTTAGCTATGATCAGTTACTTGTGATGGACTCACCTAACAACTGATGGGATGCATGAAGAAAGCATACTTAGCAGTAGTGGAACATGTGAGATTAGACTTGGCCCAGCCCTTCCTGGATATAGTTCTCTTGCCCATTTGTTTGGAATGGAAAGAGGAAATAAATGAAGCCTTTGCAGCTCATCCTGCCTCATGGCATGCATGTGCACATGTATACAAAAATTAATAAATAAAGAAGAGAATACATTTTTCAAGTGAAGCATTTGCTTTGAATTCAGATTGACCACCATCACTCCTCTCCCCAGCCAGCATAAAATTTCACTGCTGCCCTTTTCTGTCTCAAGTGTTGAAAAATAATTTTGATATGTTTTTCTATTTGGTACCCTATATGCAATTTTAAATTGAACTTATTTTAGCTGTATCCTGTTTCATGATTCACTAAGAACACGGTAATGATCATCATCCTTTGCATGTATGTGTGTGTGTGTGTGTGTACTTTTTTGCTTTTCAAAGATATTTTAAACTGATTATTTAGCACTCCTGAGACCTGTGTATTCCCATGTGTTTTGTCACCCTCTAGATCTGTGATGGCATTTTGGATTTACTCTCGTTGCTCAATTAGAAAGCAATTGAGCTTCCCATCAGTATAGCAGTCTTTTTCTTTACAATTTTTTTATGAACAGAAACTAAACCAATCATTCAGCCAGCAAGTAGACAGTTAAAAAAGACACGTTGTAGATGCTTTTGTAGAACTAGACTTAACTAAGCATCTCACTGCAAATTAGTTCCCTTTTCAATAAATCCTGCACCTCACAATCCCTGGGTAATATGACCCTGGTTTAGTCTTCAGACCTTAAATTTAATTTACCCAAATCTCTGGATTTGTTAATTCCCTAGGGGACTATCAATCCCTCTGGGTGTTTCAGCAATTTGCTCGATCAGCTAAAGTGTTAGGCTCACTCTACCTCACTCCTCAGTTTCTGTCTCACTTCTCAGTTTTCTTTAGGAAGAAATAGACTTTTTTCCCCACACAGTGACTAAAAAAGAGAAAGGTCACTCAATAACTTGATCCCAGGCCACTGTCTTCTCTCTTCTACAATTAAGAACGATTTTTCTCCCTCAGCACCTGCTTTTTACCCATCAACTTTTTTATTGTTGAGAGGGCATCACACCTCCCATCTGAAATGTCTTTTAAGTGAATAAAATTGATCATTTTCAGCCAATTTCAATTGCAGATTAGGTCACAAATGGTAAATGGAATGAGAAAATAAACTTCAAGTAACATTCCAGCTAAATATTTTTAATCTTATCAAACAAATGTTTGGGGAAGCAATATATGAAGTGGTTTCTCTTCGAGGTCCACTTTAGGATTTTTAATATGGTTACAAAGTAATGTTTTCTGTAGGTAGCTTTTATAGAAATGCTATTTTGAACTTTTACTAGAGGTTATGACTAGCAGCACTTTCCCCCCAGAGGTACAGTGGAAAGGGCAGACAGTAGACAGACGTACTGTTCCCTACCTTAGCGAACTGTCCACTCAAACGATTTTAAGAAGATAAGAAAATTCAGAAGATATTAGGCATCGCTTGTAATTTAAGTCCACTTAATAAATGTGTACTGAGCCACTGTTTCTTTTAAAGCTCTGACTTTGGTGTTGTGGGAAGGGGCTTCAAGGTGAAAGGGTTGCAAAAATAACGAAGGTTCCACTTCTGCCCTCAGACACATTTGGAGTAGGTAAATCATGTTGTATAGCTGGAATATCCACAGCTAACTACAGAAAGGATCCTTCACAGCTGTTTTCCCAGAGTTTTACTATTGCATGTGAGTTCGTCTCTTACGTTTGGCCTTGGTGACCGTAAAATTAGTATTATCACCTATAGCGCTGTCCTAGGCTCCCGAGATACGGCATTTGCTGAGACTGATTTCTGTCTGTAAGGAACTCTTAGCCAGTTACTGGCTGCTTGTTTATTGAAACAGGTTTAATAAACCAGCAAAATGATGTTCAGCAATCCGAGTTGCCAGATTTTACAGAAAAGATGCTGTTGTCATCTGCCAAGGGTTTAGCCCTTAAGGTGGTCAGGCCCCAGATCGTCTCCCATTGTTAAATCTGGCCACTGCTAGTGCACCTTGAAAACTGCACAGCTGAAAAATGTAGTTGGGACAAAGGGAGTCTGAGCAGACCATCATTCCTTCCTGATGTTCTTAAGGTCACGTGCCCTTAGTGTAACACCCAGGGAGAGCAAACTTGGCCTCCAGTGCCCAACTAAGCCACCAGCTGCTGACCCCTAAGTGATTATTTGTTTATGTTTAATTTCAGTTTGAAGATTGAACTGACTTTTCCTTACCTAGTTGCAAACTAATCAGGTGACCACATTAGTTTCAGGGATATAATATGCCCAAAGAAACAGTGCTGGCCAACTGCTTCCTTGATAACAATGTACTTCTGAAACCAAGCATTTGTATCCATGAACAATAAAGAAAGTCTAGGTCTTGAGTTGGTGACCTGGTTTCTATTGTTAACTCTCTGTTCAAGGGCCTCTCATCCTTGAAGTTATTTTAAAACCTGATCTCATAGCAGTAGCTTCAGTTTCACATGTGAATTGGTGAGCTATTTGGAAAAGAAAATATTTTTTTGTTAAAAAGAGAAGAGCAAAGCTTTTGCACAGCAAAGGAGACCATAAACAAGACGAAAAGACAACCCTCAGAATGGGAGAAAATATTTGCAAACGAAGCAACTGACAAAGGATTAATCTCCAAAATATACAAGCAGCTCATGCAGCTCAATATCAAAAAAACAACCCAATCCAGAAATGGGCAGAAGATGTAAATAGACATTTCTCCAAAGAAGATATACAGATTGTCAACAAACACATGAAAGGATGCTCAACATCAGTAATCATTAGAGAAATGCAAATCAAAAGTACAATGAGGTATCATCACCTCACACTGGTCAGAATGGCCATCATCAAAAAAATCTACAAACAATAAATGCTGGAGAGGGTGTGGAGAAAAGGGAACCCTCTTGCACTGTTGGTGGGAATTTAAATTGATACAGCCACTATGGAGAACAGTATGGAGGTTCCTTAAAAAAGTAAAAATAGAACTACCATACGACCCAGCAATCCCACTACTGGGCATATATCCTGCGGAAATCATAATTCAAAAAGAGTCATATACCGCAATGTTCATTGCAGCACTATTTACAATAGCCAGGACATGGAAGCAATCTAAATGTCCATCAACAGATGAATGGATAAAGAAGATGTGGCACATATATACAATAGAATATTACTCAGCCCTAAAAAGAAACGAAATTGAGTTATTTGTAGTGAGGTAGATGGACCTAGAGTCTGTCATACAGAGTGAAGTATGTCAGAAAGAGAAAAACAAATACATATATATGGAATCTAAAAAAAAAAATTGTTTTGAAGAAACTAGGGGAAGGACAGGAATAAATATGCAGACGTAGAGAATGGACTTGAGGACACGGGGAGGGGGAAGGGTAAGCTGGGACAAAGTGAGAGAGTGGCGTGGACATATATACATTACCAAACATAAAATAGATAGCTAGTGGGAAGTAGCCGCATAGCACAGGGAGATCAGCTCGGTGCTTTGTGACCACCTAGAGGGGTGGGATAGGGAGGATGGGAGGGACACGCAAGGGGGAGCATTGTAAAGCAATTATACTCCAATAAAGATGTTAAAAAAGAGAAGAGCAATAAAAACATAAAACACGTATCTATGATCAGAGTATTATTTAGAGGAAAACTATCCTGTCTCTCTGATAATATACAAAACTTTTTTGTTCAGTCTTATTATAATAAGGCTATTAAGCAGGAAGAGACCCTATTGTGAATTATATTCCTAATGTCATTTATTATTTGATTTTGTAGGCAAACAATCCTTGATCAGTAGATGTTTTTTGCTACCAATTTTAATTAACAGAAAGGAGTGTCTTGTTATGAAGGAGTCAAGTGTTTATAGATGAGACATTTTCATGCTGGCAAAAAGTTTGTTTCTTTAAATATGTTAAGTATATTCTTCACATTCTTATTTCAATATTTTTTTACTCAGCAAATTCTTTTTCTTAGATAATACAAAGTAAATTTCAGGGAAGTCCACACGTGCATTCTGAACAAATGGAATTTGAAATGAAGAGTTACAGGTGTTTGTGCAAAGAGACATTAGCATTTTGAGAAGTAATCAGAGTGATCTATCAGCCATCAAGTCCTTCCTTGTATCTCTGTTTTTCGCCATCAAATTTTTGTTTGTAATTGTACGAACCACCCTTTATGACCCCAGGTACTAATATGACACTCGGTTTTATAAGTAGTGAAATAATAGTGATGATGGGGTTTTTTTGTTATTTGTTTCCTTGCTTGTTTTGTTTGGGTTTTTAGCTCAGGAAAAAGTACTATAAAATACTAAGATTTGACAGTCCTCTATTCTCGTCTAACTTCCTGGGGGAGAATTCCTTAACATTCTCTATTACTCTCTCACACAGAGTCTTTTACACAGGAGTTGTGTCCTACTTATTTCAAGTGAGTCAGTTGATAAATGTGTTGTATTTTAGATTACAGGATGGCAGGGTCCCCTGAGCATGAATTCCTTTCTGAGTGTACATTAAACTGCTTTTGAGATTATGGTAACATTTTACAGGTCTCAATTTAAGACTAAATTTCCTTTATTTTAGATTGCTGTAATCCTCTACAGCCCTAATGTTAAGCAATAACATGTTGTCCAGTGAAGATTTACTTTACTTTTCAAGGTTCCTGATATTAATTCTAGAGATAATCAACACACTTAAAATATAAATGTGAGTCCACTGACATTATCTAGATCTTATTCTTCATCCCCAGAATGATGCGAAGTGCAAGAAGGCAATACCAAATAAGAATAGGAAACTCTGTACCCGGTAGTTACTTAAAGACAAGTTAAATTCATGAGTCGATTAGGAAGCCATAAATCATTGTAATCTTCTGTGGCATTGAACTTGAACATTGAACTAACAGATAACTTAATCAGATGTGAAATGATTATCTGAATAAAGGTGAGTAGGAAGGAGAGGTGATTATGGGTTGAAGACTTAGTGTAGGCACAATGAGCAGATTAGATTCTCGGAGGCAGGAGAAGTGTTGAAAGAGCAGAGGAGAACGAGTAAGACCTTTTAGACTGGATGCTCAAGCAGGAAAGGCCAGTAAAGAGATTGTTCACTTTGGAAAAAAGTGGAATGATAGGTAAGAAATTCAGTTAGGTGAGAAGGGGCCAAGCTGTGCAGGCCCCTATCCATCGTTGCACTGAAGGAGTGCCCATCTGGAATTATCCATCAAGCATGAAGAGTAGTGATAATGGTGGTGGTAGTGGTGGTGGTGGTGGTATTTGTAATGGTCACCAGTTATTGAGCTCTTATTATGTGCCAGGCTCTTGTACTTTTTGTGGATTATTGTACTTGAAGACATTATTATTATCTATTTTATAGCCAAGGAAAGGAGGCTTAGAAGAGGTTCTTTACTCACCCCAAATCACAGAGCAAGTATGTTATAAAGGGAAAATTTGCACCCAGGTGATATTACACTGAAGTCTACATTCTTTAACATTTCCCAATATCACCTCTGTATAATAAGTATTTGTAGAGAGCAGACGTTCAGAGGCACGACCCTACATTTTTAGAAGAGACATGGATAACTGGAGTCCATCCAAAGGAGGCTTCGTGGGGTGATAAAGAATCCTTGAATCCCTGGAAACAGAAAAGAGACATCAAGAAGATAATCTTGTTTGTGAGACAAAGTGAGAGATTTGGCTTTATATCCCTCTTTGTTCTTCTCTTCTTCAGTCTTGGTGGGCTGAGTTCCCTCACCATTATGTATTCTAGAGATTGAGGAATTACCTAGAAATGTCTAAGTGAATTGCAAGGTTATTTCAGATGGATGGGACTAGTTTTACCAGTGGCAAAAGAGTTCTCAAGTGTTGTCGTTCAGTGGTCTTTTTTTGAATGAGACATCATTTGCTTTTATATTCCACTAAAGCAATCCTTGAAGATGCTGTACACACAAAAGAAAATCAGGGTACCCATAAATTCTGCAGCTGATTTCGAGTCAAACATAAGGGATCCTTTGGAGACTTCATGAAGCAGAGGAAGAGGAGGAGAGGCTGGTGTCTGGGTAGCGTTGAAGTTAGTCCTGTTATTGATCAGGACCTAAACAACAGAAACTCAGTGTTCCTTCTTTTCTAGAATACTAACTATTCTAATATGCCATTTAATAATTATGCTGTTTTAATAATGGCATTTTAGGGACAAAATCCCCTTTCAGTAAAGGAAGACATCTGTTCTAAGTTAGATTCTGATGTCAGAAATGTTAAAATTTCTAAAGGCTTTTTATCTTAGAATAGAGGACAAAGAAGGAAGTTCTGCCCCAGTCTATACAAAATCTTGTAGGGCAAAAAAAGAGAGAGAGAGAGCACCAGGCAGATTTTGGGGAAGGCAACATGATTTGTGGATATTTTGTCTCTAAGAGGTAAAGGAGGGATGGGGAAGACAGAATCAAAGACCAGGCATAGAAAGGGTCAAAATGAAGTTAGTGGGTATCAGAAGGAGGGATTTCCAATGTCTGGATTAGATACTCTGATCAGTTTAGCATAATATCTGATAGAGGCTACATGAAATCATTCCTTAATGCCCACCCATTAACTATCACCAGGTAAGACCAAATCCACCTTGACAGCCCAATGCAAGGAAATCTACCTTCTTCAGCCTAATAGGTCTGTCTCCAAAGGCACTGGCCACATTGCCCTACTTCCCATTTTCAGATCTGAAGGCTTCACCCTAAGGTGATGGGTGTTCTTATAAACTTCTGACTGCTGACCATCCCTCTTGGTGCAGATGAAGGAGCTTATTCAATGTAAACTTTTAATAAGATGCACAGATGCTAAAAAGTACATGGTCATATCCTTGTAGACATCCTTGTAAGTAGGTGGTGAATAGCTATTAAATGGGAGTTTTACCATGTATAAAGAGATATTCTTAGTTGAGCTGTGGCTTTGAAATATCTTTTTTGCTCTCTGAAGATCAAGTTTACCACTGGATTATAAAATCAGTAAAGGCAGACTATGACTTTTTGGTCACCAAATTGCTCTATCCCCACATCTCAACATTGTAGAATCTTAGCAAAATTTTGTTGAATGTTCTTTCTTTTAATATCCCTGTCATACTTTATTGTTCTCCAAGGCTATCTAGGGGGAAAAATGAGTTTCAAACCTTAGTCTCTGAAAGTCAGTTGGAGCTAACAGGCACTCACTCCTGTTTTGTATTTACTTGTCTCATTTTTAGTAAACTTCTCCCTACCTTGAAGAAATGTACATACATTTAGACTGATTCATGTGCAGATCTTCAGTGCTTTAATTCTAAGAATTGGAAATGCTTCTCATTGAAGTATTCAGCTCCTCAGCATAACCCATTTTAATAATTTTCCAGTCCAGTTTGTGCCAAAAGATGCAGTTCATTTCTGACAGGGTCTCTATTAAAGTCTTTCAGTTTGCAGTTCTTTTTATCAATCTTCATTTATCCATAAAAGTCAAATTTGACCTAGATGTGTGATGACGGATGACAACACCTTGAGTTTCTAATCCCTGTTCTCCCAATGAATATTGCAGTATCATCTCTTCTTTTTGTAGATTAAAAGTTTACATAAACTTAGCACAGTGGAGTAAAAGCAACAGCCTAGCGCTGGTGGTGTTCACCGTGATTGGCACATATGGCTTGATTATACATTTAGTACATTTGTGCGGGAATGTTTCTCCAGGATTTCCTGAAAGGGTGATGCAGTTGATGTCATGAGAGATGAAGAGATGTTTCCAAGGCCACATACCTAATTCAGGGCAGAGTACAGATCCAAGCCTCCTACCTGACTAGTAGTGAAATGTTTTATATGCTTGCTTCTTTGCTTGTTTGTTTTTTACTGAAGGAGGATTATTTGGGGAAATATAAACAGGCTTTCTTTTAGCATGTGTCTGGAGTCATGTTGTACTATAGTAGAGAAGTCTGATGTACCCTCAAGGTGGCAAGGCAGTGGGTCTCTGAATGTGGTGGATCATGTGCCATGTTGGATAAGAGTTTGGGCTTTATGGTCAGGTAGACCTGGATTGAAATTCCAGCTCAGATATCAAGTAGCTGTAGGATCTTGGGCAAGTTACTAACCTCCATGCCCTGCAGCATCCACACCTGAACTTGTTATGAGGATAAAAGGACCTAATACCTATGACATGCTTAGTATATACGTGACACAGTCATGCTCTTAATGAAAAGTTAACTATTCTTAATATTACTTGTTTACCTGGTTATTGATAAAACTCATATGTGCCTGAAGGTGAAACTAGGGTTACGGCAATGGAACAGGGCAAAATGATAACCATGTTTCTTGTTAATTTCTAGTTTGGAACATACAACAAGCATGTGTATATGTGTATATCTTTGCTTGTTTAGTTTTTACTATATCATCCTGCCTAGAGGAGGATTTTTTTTAGCATAAAAAGAGCTCTTTAGCATGTATGTAGGTCATGTTGTAGCATAGTAGTAGACTGGGTGGTACCCTTGAGGTTCCCCTTATTGAAGAAATTTACAGAGAAAGGTCAGTAGTTTTACTTTGTGGTGCATGGATTTCCTTAAGTCAATAGCAAGGAAATATTTTACTATTTCCTACCCTATCCTGTACTCATATCCCTCTCACTTTCTTTTTTATTCTATCACCTCTCCTGAAGCCAAAGGTGAAAACTTCAGATAATTTGCCTATAGACAGTCTAATTTATTTTGGAAAACATTGTTCTAGACTGGTGTCTTCCTCACTTCCATTTATGGTACAATGCACTGTTACAAAAGAAAATCTCAAATAATTTGTAAGTCAGTATATTTCAGTAAGGTCATTCCATTGTTTTGCATGCTTTCTAGGTAAGGTACCCCAGTTACAATGAATGCCTGGCCTTGCATTGGGCTGGCTGTAAGTCTCCTTGGACTAAATCCAATTCCATTTTCCTTTTTCTACCCCATTGCATTTCCCCAAATTTTCATCTTAATTTGTGATTTTAAGCAGGTATTTCATGGAAGCAGCTGTATGTAGTGGTTAAAGCTCTTGTAGTCAAACCAACCCATGTTGAAACCCTATCTGACCACTAACTATCTGCTGAGCGTTGCAAGTTATTTCACCATTCTGAGCCTCAGTTCTCCTGTCTCTACAAATAATGGTAATAAGTCATAACTCGTAGGAGTTTGGTAAAGATTGAATGAATTATTTGTTGACTAAACAGTGCCTAGCAGTAATGGCGATTACGGAGTACTTATCATTTGCAAGGTAATAGGCTTTGTGTTTTACTTGAATTACCTCATTTAGTCCTGGCACCAACCCTGCAAGGTGGGTATTATTATTATTATCATCCTCATTTTACAGATGAAGAAACTGACGTCCAAAGAAGTTAACTAGTTCACATAGCTTGCAACTGATAGAGCCAGTACTTATGGGTCAGAGGTCAGAATCAGAACCGCATGGGTGGAATTTTACAGCACCTCAAAGTCAGGATCATATGTTGTTTTTCTTTGTATCTTGACTCCTCTTTTTGACCTCAGAAACCAAAACAACATTTTGCTGTGTGTTGGATTCACAATATGAGGATTAAAGAATAATTTTCAAACATTTACAGCCGAGACAATGAAATAGGCCAGCTTGCAAAAGACGAAGCTCCCTGTCTTTGAAAAGTTTCAAGCTGCTGTTGGCTGACCTCTCAGGTCCTGTCCGCTTCTAAGATTTTATGGTTCATTAATCTCCTTGGCATGTCCACATTACATAAGATGCCTTTCCCTGCTGCAGGACAGAGGAAGATTACCTGTCTGTGGTTTATATGTTAAATTGTTCCGCCTTCACTCTTAAAAATTAAAATCTCCTACACAGGATCCTGCCAACAATTATTGTCTGAGCTCTATTAAAGAATCCGATTCTCATTTCTACTCCTATTTTTAGTTTTGAGAAGCTGGTTCAGTTCCTTGTTAAAAAGTACTCTAAGCATCATGTACCACCATTATTAAGAAATGTATTATACAGTATGAATGGAGTGCTAGATGAATTTATGTGAATTATTCCATGTTTGAGAAGGAACCATTAGGTACTTGTTCTAAATAAAATTCTTTAAGGTAAGGAAATTGCAAATGTACAGTTTTTCCACCCCTTCTCAAAACCTTTGGCGTCGTCTGGGCAGCTAGCAATGATGATTGCCCTGAAGATGAGATTACTGTGGCACTTTCTAGGTATTCCAGATCTTTAATTATTTTTAATGTCAGTGCCAAATGAAACATTTATGGAAAAGCTCACAGTTAAGCCAAGTAGGTTGAAAATTTATGCTTACATTGGTGAAATGTCAAACATTATATGGCAGTACTATTTTTTTTTTTTTGGAGACAACAATTCTCTTTTCCCCAATTTTTCATGACTCATCTTTTCTTAACTCATCTTTCTTACAGTTTGAAACTTCGTCTTTAGAGAATCAAAAAAGCTTTCTTCATCATTTTTTTCTCCAATTCACAAGAGCTCCACTTTTAAGTGGAAGAAATAATGTTAGTTTTTCCACAGGGATTGATTATAAATTCCTTCTCCATGTTGAATTATACTGGCCTCTAGTGGTTACCTGTCACAATTATGTTTCATATTGCTCTTGCCTTAACTCACTTGTTGTAACACTATACCATATATTTTAATAATTTTTGAGAATCTGTATTGAGCAGCACAATCAGAGTTGTCAGAGGTTTGAAGTAGATTTCATCATGAAATTGATTAAACTTTATGTACCTTGTGCATCTATAAAGACAGCCATTTGGAACTACAGCATAAAACTGGGCTGGAATTCCTATTCTCACACCTGCTTGGGCAGGAATTACGATCCTCCCAGCTGATAAGAACTTTGGGGTGAAGCTAGATGACAGGGTGTGAAAGGAAACCTTACAGATCACACTGTGAGGCAGAAGTGTCAGCTTACTGGGGGCACACAAGAAATGGGAGATGACCTTAACAAGTCTGGAGCACCTTAGAAGACTATCCCAGGGTTTCTGGACTGAAAACTTGGACATGATTTTTTTCAGAATAATCTTAAAAATAAAAAGAAATTTAAAAAGAGGCACTTCAAGGCATTTATAAAAATGTGTCTGTCAATCAAGGAGATTCCCCTTTGGTACAACATGAACAGTCATTAAGTAGATTCAAGACTACCCTTCGGATCTAGCACCTGGGAAAGTACACATTCAAGAAATAAACTCATGCTGAGGGACTGTGTGAGATGGATGAAGTGGGCTTCCACAAACAAAGGGATTTTTGTCCAGATGTTTCAGAGAATAAAGAGCAGTTGCAGATGTAAGGTAGAGAGAAAGAAACTCTAACATATCAGAAAGCAAATGCTTATCTAAACTATGTGGATTCAGGTAGTGTGTGTGCAGGTCTGGCCTTACCAGGTGCTGTTCACTTCCTGAAAAGCTATGTGGATCATATGTGATTTGAGAGCTTCTTTTTCCTTCTGTACATTTTTTCTTGTTTGTAAAGCCATCCTACACCTACTCCCTTGGGGTGTATTTTATTGTTGACCATTAATGGCTCAGTGACAGTTTATTGACAAAACAGAATAGTGTGACTTTTGAGGTAAATGTGAGGCCACTACTTGCAGCTGGGTCATTGGAGTTTCATGGAAGTTAAACATCATCTTTTGTCCAAGGCTGCAGACCTACATTTTTACTTATTAACCATCTTTTCAGGTTTGTCTCCCTGTTACTTGTGTTCCTTTAGGCAGACTGGGAGGCCGCATGGGGATTCGGACTTACTGAGCCTGTCTGTCATTATGCTGAAAATAAGAATTGCAAGTCACCTTCTAGACGGGCCTTCCTTAGTTTTCGTTTGCAGCTAATAAACCAAATGAAGTCATTTCAGTGCTGAGAAGCTCATTTTCACCTGACAAGCTATCATTTGTCATTTATAATGGACAGAACCCAAGATACTAAAGGATTTTGGCTTGTTTTCCTTTTCTGGCCTTTGCCTTGGGTGTAGATTCAGACAGTTAATGAGCAGTAATTTCTGATTTGTAGGTGCTAGCCATCTCCCAGAAAGAACAAGAGAAAGTGTTTGAAAATATTCATTAAATGGCTTAAACTGAGTGTTCAGATTTTTCCATTTATTTTATTGTTTAATTCATGTCCATGGATATGTTGTAGAGAGAGGAAAACTAAACTAAAATTAAGCTTCCAGTTCTAGAATCTGTTTCAGCCTCCAAAGAACGGATTTTCTCAAATTGAAGCTGAGTTGGTCAAAATAGGATGTTATCAGTCTTGCTATGAAATTATGGTTCACTCAACTCAGTATATGGAGGAAAGTTTATTTACAAAGAGATTGATAATGAGGAGGGGGGTAGCGGGTATGCAAACCATAAGAGAAAGTACAAGAGCCTGGGGCAAGTCTGAAATGAAGACTTTGTCCACCTTTTGTGAAGGGACACAGCCACTCAAGACAACCTTGCTGGGAAGGACCTGGAGGAATAGAAACACCCCAACTTCCCTCTCCTCTTGCCAAGGCTTCCCGGATGCCAGCCGGGGAAAGGAGCTCATTGATGCAGCCCCTGGAGTCAGCCTTCCAGGACCCAGAGGAGCAGGGTGGGAATGCAGACTTACAGCACAGATAGGTCCCAAAGGACATCCTTTGATTGTTGAGTGTGTGCCTCAGGAGGTAGAGTGTTCTGAATCCTTTTGTAAAGGGAGTCTAACAACTTGAGAACTCCACTGAGGTCTGCGAAAGGTTAACCAGGGATGGGAGATAATCAGTGATTTAGACACTGAGGTACAAAGAGTTTGGTTAAAGTTCATTCCTATCAGGCTGTGGGGAGTGCTTTGCCAATGTAGTTTTTAATTTGCTCCAGATATGGTATTCAGACATTTGCTGAACAGCTAAATAAATATATCAAACTTCCACACAACAGATTACAGTGAGGTCAGACAGTGATATCAGTAATTTTAAAATATTGTCTACAGCAGAGCTGCTTTTTGGTGACAGTGACATCTGATGCTGCTAGTAGATGTAGAATGAATTCTGTAGATTTTCCTCTCCTCCTGATTTTAAATATTACCAGGCAACCGTCCTGCCCAGACATTTTAGAAGAGCCCTAATTCAAATGGGATATTGATTTTTAATAATTTCAGGTATTTTAAATGGTACCTTTTTTGGAGTTTTCATTGGTTTATGTGTTTTGCCTGAATTAATTCACCTGAATTTAAAATTTTGATGCTAAAGAATATTACCTTCAATGACAGTTTTGGAATTTAAGATTCTGGGTGTAAGGTTTGGGGTTGGAGGTCATTTTACTGGGATGAATAAAGGGTGGGACTTCAGGAAATAAATTGGAAGCTTGTTCTTACAAAGAAATATGGCAGTAAACTGATTTTCCCAAATATACTGATGAGATCCGTTATGAAAAGAAACACATGTATTTGCTTTAAAAATTATTTTACTTAAAAGAATTTTAACATAAATTTTAGTGTGTAATAAATAGCTTATAACTTATTGAGATCTTACCTGGAAGCTTATATTTTTACTTTTCCCATTCACGTATTTTTCCCTTAGGGGTTTTGATAAGAATCTTTGTCAACCCCTTGTTCTTCCAGAAAACTAAATGATCAGATAGATTTGAACAGATGTATGGGGGCATCATTACATGCCACCTTCATCTTACATAGACGTGTTATTTACAGAAACAGTGGGTTTTGCGATTAACTAAATTTATGTTCATTTCTCTGTGGTGTGAAGTGTGAATCTGTGTGGTCCTAAGTTTTGGCTCTGTCTGCCTAGCTAATTTTTTTCTTTAATTGATGTCAGTCACGTAGAAAGGCAAAAAAATCACCCATAGAAACATTTTTTTCCTTTTCTGTAGGAGCAGTTACCCTGTGGAGATTATTATGTTACAACAGTAGACAGATAGACATCCTGTTTATAGATTAATAAATGGGTTCTTCACCAAGTTGCCAATTTTATGGGTGTTCTCTGTATTAACTCTCCAACTAATGATGATGGAGTATACATATTCACATTCATCAAGATGACATAAGTCTGAGGTGATTGGACAAAATACTGCTCAGAAAGAATGTGCCAATAAATATTCTTAATCTGCACCAATGTAGCTTCCATTACAAATAAAATATAGATATTGCATTATAAGCAATGAGTGTCCTGCCTTGAAAACAATTATCTGTTAAGCTGGGAAGGCAGTTTTGTAACCAAAATATTTCTTAACAGTCAATTTTAATAGCTCATTTCTTAAGTGAGCTCTCTCTCTGTCTCTGTCTCTCGCTGTCTCTGTCTCTCTCTTTCCTGAAGTCTCTTGAGGCTTCCAGTGAAAGCATAGAACCAAAATCCCCTTGCTCTGTTTTTTCTTTTAGCTTCAAATGGCTCTGTGGCCAAATTACACATCATAGTAGTTTTTGCAAGAGCTATTTTAAACACAGGGCACTCAAAAAGAACCTTGCATTTGCCATTCTAAATGCTCAAGTGGTTTTTGTAATCCTGGCAATGGTTCTGATTCTCAGTTCAAAAGGATTTGGAAAATGTCTCTGTAAAAAGATAAAAAACATGTCTGTGCAGTTCCCTTGAATCTCTGTGTTCTTCGGTCCTTTTAATTTCTTGTCTCCTGTACCTACTTTTAATGCCAAACAGTATTTCCATCTTTAGATTTTACCTTCTCCTGAAAATCCTGTTAATAGTTGACTTTAACCACCACCACCATGTTTACTGACAACTGGGGAAGCATTTGTGTCCCACACTTTGACTGGCCGAGGCATTCACGGTTGCTGTTCTTGATTATAAAAGCCTTCCAGGGGCTTCCCTGGTGGCACAGTGGTTGAGGGTCCGCCTGCCGATGCAGGGGACGCGGGTTCGTGCCTCGGTCCGGGAGGATCCCACGTGCTGCGGAGCGGCTGGGCCCGTGAGCCATGGCCGCTGTGTTTGCGCGTCCGGAGCCTGTGCTCCGCAGCGGGAGAGGCCACAGCGGTGAGAGGCCCGCGTACCGCAAAAAAAAAAAAAAGCCTTCCAGTTTTACAGATACTTATAAATATAACCTAAATAGTGCAATGATTGGCGTCTTTGGGGAGAAGGACCCTAGACTCCTGTGTCACCTAACTACCCAATATACCAGCTCCTGAACACTTTTCTTGACAGTTCTCTGGGGATCAAGTTTTCCACCCTTTGACTCTTCTGCAAAAGATGACTAAAGTTGGGTATCCTAAGTTAGAACACAGATCCTCTGCTAAAGCTCTCATAAGCTAGAATCCATACTATTTGACCAGATTATTTTTTTCATGAAGCACTATATAAGCCTAATGCCTCATAGAATACACTTTAGAAAGCTTTGACTTAAGGAAATAGGCACTCGTCTTGGGAGCAAGTATGGCTTTATAATTTATATGGTTCAGTATGCATAGTATCTTTTAACCTGTTAGACTAAACCAGTATTCATAATGGAAGGTGCCTTGGTCCTATCTAGTGCTGGA
This sequence comes from Delphinus delphis, assembly GCF_949987515.2. Lineage (NCBI taxonomy): Eukaryota > Metazoa > Chordata > Mammalia > Artiodactyla > Delphinidae > Delphinus > Delphinus delphis. Next base: position 81,403,250 of record NC_082692.2, on the reverse strand, counting down.
AGTGCGTATTCAATTTTTTTTAATTGTAATATACCTAAACATGCATAGTTAATGAGATTGTTAGTGATCATGCTGGATGTGCATTGGGTTTTCTGACTGTCTGATATTTTCTTTGTGTTGAATAAAAGCCATTAAAAGAGGAAATTGTTGACAGACTAAATCTTTAAGTACTAATTATCAAAATATATGTTAGGTAACTCCAAAGTTAGGAAGACAAATCTATAACACACTTGCTTTGACTCTTTCCTCCACTACAATAGCAGGCATTGTTAATAGGTCACAGAGCTCTCTGAACCAGGATGTGACTCCATCATTAGTCTCAACGCAGCACTTTGAATAGCCGCTCACACAGAGTTACCATACCTCCCACTGGCCATTCCATGGTCTGATATTTAAAATCTGTATCAACAGTGATGTCTCTAATGGCATAATTCTCCATTCGAATTTTCCTGATCATAAAAATAGAAATAATAGATTTGGCAAAGGGATAAATTTCAACGCATCGGAAAGGGGGAAAGGGGGGCTTACCAGTCTGCAGAGAGGGGTCTTATAAGGACATCTGTCCCAGTTCAGGAGGGACTCTGGGTTTTGGACTCGCTCTTAGAGCATCATGACCCCTCCATAGTCCTATCTAAGCAGGGATTGCAAACCACAAACTCTGGACAACTCTTTTATCAGTAAACAGGGAACATTTTGGGTTGTAAAGAACCAAAACCATTGGTCCACAAAACTACAAAAGATATCTACCTCTGGTCCATCTTAATTGAGCAGTGAGATTTAAAAACAAGAAATAGTTGGACACCAGAATATAGAACTCAGGACTGTGCCCTTGAAGCTTGGAAATAAAACCAAATAGAACTGGGGCTCTTGATTAGTCATAGAAGTGACTGAAAGACAGTAGGAGGGAGTGGAAAGACCATGGACTTTGAAGTAAGACTGACTTGGTCCAAATCCTCACTCCACTGCTTAATATCTATGTGCCCTTGGACAACCTATTTAAGCTCCTTGAGTCTCAGCTTACTTGCCAGGGACGGTTGTAGTTCATCACTCTTAGCACCTAGGAAAATTAACATTCAATAAATGCTAATCCTCCATACCATTTTACTTATTCTAGTGAGGAGAAGATTGCAGGATACACGTATGGTGAAGAATTCAGGAATAAGTAAATAGAACAAGGATGATTTAGACACATTTTCCTTGTTTCACCCTGGGTGGTCTCAGAGGTCAAGCTTAATGGAAACTTGGCTCTCCAACAAAATATTGTTCATCCATCAGATGTCATTTCCATGCTATCAGTTTTGGGATAACAGATAGATATTCCAAAGTTGGAATAAAATGGTTGGGTGTTTATCTTGATTAATTTAAAATGCTGAAATGTTGTTTGGGATTAAGAGTGATGTTTAAGATATTTCCTTTTCTGAGCTTTTCAGGTTGGATTGTTTACTCATTAAAAGCATTTCTTCCTCGGAAGACACTAAAAGGGTAGAGTGGGCAGGTGTTTTTCAAGAAACACTGTTGTTCTCATATCATTTGTAAATCTGGACATCATTTGCTTTAACCCAAGGATCCCAGGGCTTGATTTCATACAAAAGAAAATAATTTCAAACTTAAAGAATAAACAGAAAGTAGAAAAGCAAGCTGTAGAAGCTCACTCAGATTTCAGCAAAAGGCAAATCTGGTCCCAAGTGGACTGATCTGACGGCTTATTTGTAAGATTACAGCAAATCCCAAGATTGAATGCCTCACCTGAATCACTTCCTTATTGACTGAATCCATTTAGACTCCCCTCTAATTTAGCAGAGTGTTTTTATTAAAGCCAGGCATACAAACATCAATTTCCCAAGCTGCATCTAATTTCCTTCACCATTTATTTTCCTTCGTTGGCCACCAGTGGATTAGAAGACATGATTAGAATTCAGCAGGAAAATAAAAACAACCACAAAAAAGAGAAAAACAGTTCCACAAAAACAGATGCTTAAATAAGAGCAACAACTTTCAGAATTAAAATAACTTGTGATTAAAAGAAAGTCCTTATCTTGCCTAATGTAAACATGCTTGCTTGATTTTTATCAGCAGTGCCTACTGCACTGGGACTAAATTAGCAACCTGAACTGGAAGAAGCAGACAAAACCCAGTAGTTGCACTTACTATGCTTAATGTATACACTACAGTGTGTTTTAAATGCAGTATAGTACTTAACTATTTGCAATAATCATTTCAAAATGGCAGGCTTATTGCTGAAGTCTTTCTATTTGTTCGTTTCCAGCCAGTGTCAGGGAGAGAAAAAGAATAAAGCAAAGGCATTCAAGGCATTTTATGAACTTGTTAAAGATACAGGTTTGTTCCAAAGGAATGATATTCATGTTGGAATGGACACATTTATTTAATCAGCCATCACTGCAGCCTAGGTACATTAATGCTGTTGGTGAGAGCAAGAAAATGGTCCAACAAAGGAAGAGAACTTAAAATCTGAAAACTCACTATCAAAGAAATATCAAATGATGCAAAGGAGGAGTGATGGTTGCACTGAATTTGAGGATAGCCATCAGTCAAATCGTGTCTGTGTCAGGGGGTGGCAAACTATGGCCCATGGGCAAAATCTGGCGTCCCACTTGTTTATACGAATAAAGTTTTATTGAAACACAGTCTGCTTATTCATTTAAATATTGTCTGTGACCGCTCTAATTTTGCAACAGCAGAGTTGAGTAGCTGGAACAGAGACTGGCCCTCAAAGCCGACTAGCCCTTAACAGAACAAGTTTGCTGACCCCTCACGTATGTGAGCAGTGCCTCTACGATCACCCAGCTGTTCCAGACAGCCCTGCGTGTAGTATGGTAAAACAAACCCTGGTTGAAACTATGACTCCTTAATAGCTAAGAAACCCTGAACTCTCAGAGCCTCAGTCTATCCATGAAATAGAGGTTATAAAACCTATCTTATAAACTTAATGTGAGTGTACTGTGGATGATGCTGAATAAATGGTAGTTTCCTGGCCAGATGCCCCGAAGTCTTTACAGGTGTCTAGAAATCAAAGGCTTTTCAATCCCCTACTCATGGCATTTGCTCTGTAAGACTGATTTGGTTCCTGCTGCTGTGGTCCATCTCATTTCCCACCACTTCACTTTGCAAGCCCCAGCCTCCTGTTACTCCTCCAGGTTCAGTTCAGTTTCTCAAAGGCACCAAGTTCTCTTCTGCCCCCTTGACCTTTGCCCATGGTGTTCTCTTGTCTCAAAGTACTTACTCTTCATTCCTCTCATACTCTACCTGGCCTCTTCTAGACTGTCCTTCAGATCCTACGCTAAATGTCACTGCGTACACGAGGCCCTCCCTGACCACCCAGTGTAACATGAGTCCTGTCCTATGATCTCAAAATACCCAAAGTCTCCCTCCCCTTCATAACCGATATCATGGTTTACGATTTCAGATAATGGATACAGAACATTTTTTGGTCTGTTTTAGAAAAATCTTTCTTGTTAGCCTCAATGGTTAAAAGAGTGCCTAGCACAGAGTAGGCTTTCAAGAATATATTGTTTCATTCAGCAATCTGTCAAAATTTGCCTGTCATTAAAAGGAGTCAGGATAACCTTAAAGAAAAAAAAAAAAAACTGAAGTTTTGATTCTGATCACATACTAGCTGCATAATTTGGTACAAGTCACTTTTACCTCTCTGAGCCTCACTTTTCTCATCTGTAAAATGGGATAGGTGTTACCTACCTCACATGTTTACGGCAGAATCCGCTCTGGTAATGAATGAGAAAATACTAAGCAAAGTACGTACTGTGGGACCTCAATAGGTTTGCTGGCTCCAAAAGATATTTGATGGTAAAGCTGTAGCCCCAGTGATTCTCCAGGTCTTTGGTACTCTCAGTTTTCTTATCTGTAAAATGGGAATAAAAATTATATCCATCTCATATACTACTTATGTGTTAAATGTGTTAATATATGTAAAAAAGAATACTGCCAACCACCTGATAGATACCTAGTAAACGTTAGCTATTGTTGTATTTGTCATTATTGTTAATCTTTCAATTCTTAAAGATTATGAACACTTTTCTGGGGAAAGTGCACATTCTAACAAAATTCTGTAAATAGTTGCAAAGAGTTCACAATTCCCCTGTGCTATCTCTATATGCTGCAAGTTACCCTTTGCCATTATCTGCCTTTGAGGCCAAATTCTAAAGAAGCAGCTTAGTCGAGGACTTACCTAAAATTATGTCGCAAAATTGTGTGTGTGTGAACTTATCTGACTGAGCTTGCCTAACGTTCATTATATTCTGAAAAGGATTATGTTCCCCAAAAAGGGTTTTAGTTGGGATTTTTGTTTGTTCATTTAGGGTTGAGAGGAGCTTGATAAATACCAAAGGCTGTAGCTTTTCTTCTTTGGAAGTTCATTCTTTACTTTTAATTGTGGACTGACATCTGCAGCCAGAGTGTATTTTGCAAAGCCAAATACACGCAGACATTTGAAAAACCTGCATTTGGACTGCCCGGCCACCTGCACAGCTGCCAACAGCTGCCACCACAGACTCCTCCTTGGGAGTAGCTGGCTGGGGTCCAGGGACCTGTGCAGTGGATCTGGCTCCATAACTGCCTTGCTAGATGATCTTTCCTTTTGTGAAACAGTAAATAGCAGCCCTTGTAATCCTCAGCTGAGAATGTAGAAAAGCCTGCTCCTGAAAGCACCTAGGAATCTTCTGGGAGAGTTTCGGGTTCGTAAATAGACCTAGCACTGACTTTTTAAAAATGTGCGCTTTGCCGGGGGGAAGAAAAAGACTATTAAAAAGTTTCTATTGGTATTGTCATGGAGCAGCAATTAGGGGTTGTAATAATAAATGAACACGTGAGGCACACATTGAAAATTTGACATGCTTTATAAGTGCCAAGTAATAATAATGATGTCACAAGGCTTTCATTTTCAAACTGTCTTAATTTCATTCTCAGTTTGAGATTGCAGATTACAGTAGTTAATAATTGGCCCAGAGTGAAACCTTAAATCAGATTTCCATTAAAGTGCGTGACTGCAACAAATTACTTTACAGGAGGAGAGAATGGCATTGTCTCTGGTGGTGTGGGGTCTTCCCATCACTCCTGGTGGTGATTTCCTCTTGGTGCTCCGTGATACGCCACATGTCCTAAATGATCCCATGTCCCTGAGCTACACAGCGTGTGTACTTCTGTGTCTCTTTGTTAGTATCAAACTCTTTTTCTCTTCTCTCTCTCTCTCTCTCTCTCTCTCTCTTTCTCTCTCTCTTTCTCTGTGTCACATTCTCTTATGCTCCCTCTCTCACTGCTGGTCTTTCTCACTGTCTCTCGTGCTCTCAGATGGTTGCTCTGTATTTCTCATCTCATGTTTGCTCACGCATTCACTCTTCTCTCTGTCCCTGTCTCCCTTTCCCATCACTCCCCCTCTACCCCTGAGGGAGACTTTCAAAGCTTGTCTTCACCCAGCTCTGGGAAAGCAAGGAATAAGGCAAAAGAACCAAGTTCCCATCCCTGGCCTCTAGTGCCTGCCACTCTTTACCTCATCTGGATTTTCTCAGGTTACTTCCCCATTCAGCCTGTAGGTCCTGAATGAACTAACTTGGGTGACAGCTCTGGCTTCATCCTGGCTGCCCTCTTTTACCTAAGTTCCTGCTCGCTCTTCCTCTTTGTCACCTGGAACATCACTTCTTCCAAAAGGCCCCTCTCGCTACAGCAGTCTGTACCACTAGTGTTGCCCTGGTCTTAGCTCCGTGAGACTAAGGAGCCAGGATTGTAATTGCCAGTTTGCTGGTCTGCCTCAAACTTGTCTTTGAACTCTTTGAGGGCAGTGATGACATCTTATTCATCTCCATCTCCCAAGCACTAAACTCTGTGCCAGGTTTGGGAGATGGCCATTAAGTGTCTATTGAAATTAATTTCATTCACTCTTGAAACCATTATTTATTAGGTGATTACACTATGTCATGGATTGTGCTAGCTGCTTATAAAAAAAACTCCTGTTGTAGAGGAGCGCAAAGGTGACCCACCCAGGGTGTTGTATCTTGGGCATGGGGATACAGGGTGAGAGATGAATATACTGCATTGGAGAACAGTTGTCCTTCTTTCAGCACACCTAACAAAGCCAGCTATTCATCCACCATTGGAAAAGAGAGCTTTTCCTTGGGTTCAGTACCAGTTGAAGTGGTTGGCTCACTTTTAGGTACACATTGTTGTATGAAGAGTATCTGTATTTGTCAGATGCTTGTTAAAGACAGTGAGATAACTGACATGAAGGACTCATGGGACTGATACTAAATGAGGCAATACCAGAATCACAGCTCATATCTGACTCTTGCTCCAGGGTATACATCTACTGAGAAGCATTGGATCACAGGGCCAGGGGCATCTTCCTGCCTCTTGTGCCTCACTCCTGCCTATGTGGATGACTTCACATATGTTTGCTGTGTGTGGTGTGCCTACTCTATAGAACAATCATACTGTTTTAGATGGATTAAAGAGAATGATTCACCCTAACTTGATGACACAGAAAAGCTTCACTGAGAAGTTGTTGACATCTGAACTCATCCCTAAGGAATGTGCAGGTTGCACCATGGCAGAGGTATAGAGGAGCCACTGTGTACTTTACTAGAAAGCTTAGTTCTCCTACAAAAACTGAATGAGCCTCTGCTCTTTCTGAGTTTCTCTCTTGGACCCTGTGGAGTCATTATTGCTCTTGAGTGGTTTTTGTCTTCCATTGTTCTGGCAGGCTCCTCTCCATCCCACAGCTATTTGAAAACTACTGCTGTACCAGGCCTCAATACTAACAGCATTTAATAGCCATCATTAGAAAGCAAGCTTCTGCTTACCAGTCAGCCTACTGTGAATGGTAATGGGAGATTTCTTTTTTGGGAGTAGCTCCAGTGTCTAATTGGTTTGGAAAATATTGCTCATTTATTTTATTCTTAAAACATTACCTTTTTACTGAACTTTAATAAGTTTCTGTTTCTGTTACATTCAAATTCAACATAGCTGCAGTCTACTGAAAGGTTTTCTTCTTATACTTGCTGTCTAGGTAACCTGTCCACTTTCACCATAGCTTGTTGAAATAAATGCATGTGTAAATATCCATTAGGTACCTTACAGGCATGTAATAAGCATCTCACACGTCTTATTTAGGCCTTTCAACAACTTTATGGACTAGGTACTATTATTCCCATTTTATAGGTGAGGAAACCACGTTCGAGGCAGGGTGGGGCCCTTGCCCAAGATTCCAGCTCCAGCAGCTGGCATGAATGAAGAATCAGTAGGCAATCTAGAGCCTGACTTTGAGCCTTACCACTGCTACTTGTTAGCTATGTCACACTGGGACACATCATGTGAATTTTCTGAATGGCTTTATCAGCTATAGAGGGCTAACCATCACTGTACTTACTGTACTGTAATGCAGGGATCAAAATTAAAAATGAGGGTTCATGTAATGGCACTTTTTAAAGAGTTAAGTGCTGAACAAATGTAAGGTATCCTTTTCTCATATATTTTGTGTAGTTAATTTAGCATATTGAAATAATGGGATTTAAAAATGGCATGCAGCACACACATATATGCTTTGCAATTAGTGTAGCATAATTTAATTGTGACTCCATTGTTGGAATTTTGATGCCTCCAGCTTGATGAATAGCCGTTATCTGTGGGTGTTATCAATTAATCTAGGTAATGAATTCTCTTCATTATCTCGTTCTTCATGTTAATTATACAGGATTTTCTTACAACTATTTATCAAGTCAGGGCAAGTACAGTTTTTTTGGCCCACATGCCTTTTAGTATGGAATATGTATAAGCAGGTTAACATGATGGGTTTAAATTTACATTTCTGAAAAATTCTAGTCAGTGGCTTGACTTTTCTTATATCCTTGTAGTGTGAGCTTGTATCTTTTTATTTTGGGGGTCTTTTTTTTTTAATCAAAAAGGTCATTATCTAAGATAATTAAGCTATCTCTGACTTTTGAGAATATACCTCTAGCATATCAAAGAGGTATTAAGGAAGCATAGAAAAATTGGAATTTTTACCTAATAATACAAAACAACAAATAATTAATGTTACTAGTTTTGAAATATTTTATGAGGTACCAGGACAGGTAAAAATTCAAGTATAAGCCATGGAGGGAAAAGACGTAACTACATGAAATTTTAAATGTCACTATGCATAAATAACATCCATTACATCTTAACATATGTTACATCTTACAGAAAAACCCAAACGAACTTTCTGGCCAGCCCAGTATAAGACACAGCAGAAGACAGTGTATAAGAAATGAGTGGTGACTGAATTTATTTTGAATTCAGAGAAGTGATTGATAGGATAATCTGGGTTAATATGGTAATGTTATGTATTGATATTTATTAATTAAATACTAAATTTTAACTTCAACATTTTCTGGGTCTTGTTTTATAGTTCCTATTCTGTTTTTTTTAAAGATGATTATTTTAATTGTCTCTGTTGTTTAGCGAATTATTTGGGGGAATGTTGACTGTCAGCATTTTGATGGGCACCTTCCTATTTTTTATTTCAGGTTGAAGCCATCCTAGTCAATATTTTTGGCGGCATCGTCAACTGTGCCATTATTGCCAATGGGATCACCAGAGCCTGCCGGGAGCTGGAACTCAAGGTGCCGCTGGTGGTCCGGCTTGAAGGTAAGTTACTGTAGATTTCCACAGTGCCAGTACCCGCCTTCTTCGGGATCAGGTGTCCAGCATGTTGCTGCATTCACAAACTTCCTGAGACAAACATTAGGAAACACTGGATTACATAAGATGAAGCAAATGCAGTACTTCTCTGAGCTTTTAATCAGCATTGCAGCTCTCCAAGAATGGCACATGTTATGAGTCTCCAAATTTTCCAAACATATTCCAGGGTGGAGCCCTTTTATTATGAATATCATGAGATTAGTGTTCTGGTAAAAACACTCTTAGAAATGCTGCTCCAGGAATTTTTCATCATGGGACGCCAAGGGTTCTCAAACTTTTTGGTCTGAGGCCTCCCTACTTGTTAAACTGGAGAACCCCAAAGATCTCTTGTTTATTTTGGGTTATAACTGTCGATATTTATTAATTTATTTAACTGATTAATAAATTAATCTGGTAAGAGGAATAACTACTTGGAACTTTTTAAATACTCACTTTTTAAATAATAAACTTTTAATTTTTGTATTATATATTTTACATGTAAGTATATAAACTATAATTTATGAAGAATTAAATATATCTTTTAAAAATTTTAGTAAGAATAGCAGCACTGTTTTATGGCTTTGCAAATCCCTTTAATATCTAGCTTAATATTTGCTTCTGCAACAGATCTGTTGCAATATGCTGTTTTGGTGGAAGTATATGAAGAAAATCTGGCCTCATAGAGCTATGTATCTGGAAAACAGAGCAGTTTTTAATAATCATTTCATATAATTCTGAATATTATTCTTTGATACTACACTAAAACCTGTAACAGTGTCTTTATTACAGATAGGTTTTAACATAGAATCTGAAATTATTTCAACGAACTTTTTTTTTGAATTTTTAAAAATTATTTATTTGTTTATTTTTAACATCTTTATTGGAATATGATTGCTTTACAATGGTGTGTTAGTTTCTGCTGTATAACAAAGTGAATCAACTAATACGTATACGTATATCCCCAAATCCCCTCCCTCTTGCATCTCCCTCACACCCTCCCTATCCCACCCCTCTAGGTGGTCAAAAACCACCGAGCTGATCTCCCTGTGCTATGTGGCTGCTTCCCACTAGGTATCTGTTTTACATTTGGTAGTGCATATATGTCCATGCCACTCTCTCACTTTGTCCCAGCTTACCCTTCCCCCTTCCGTGTCCTCAAGTCCATTCTCTACGTCTGCGTCGTTATTCCTGTCCTTCCCCTAGGTTCTTCAGAACCATTTTTTCCTTTTTTTTTATAGATTCCATATATATGTATTAGCATATGGTATTTGTTTTTCTCTTTCTGACTTACTTCCCTCTGTATGACAGACTCTAGGTCCATCCACCTCACTACAAATAACTCAATTTCGTTTCTTTTTATGGCTGAGTAATATTCCATTGTATACATGTGCCACGTCTTCTTTATCCATTCATCTGTCGATGGACACTGAGGTTGCTTCCATATCATGGCTATTGTGAATAGATCTGCAACGAGCATTGTGGTACTTGACTGTTTTTGAATTACGGTTTTCTCAGGGTATATGCCCAGTAGTGGGACTGCTGGGTCGTATGGTAGTTCTATTTTTACTTTTTTAAGGAACCTCCATACTGTTCTCCATAGTGGCTGTATCAATTTACATTCCCACCAACAGTGCAAGAGGGTTCCCTTTTCTCCACACCCTCTCAATCATTTATTGTTTGTAGATTTTTTGATAATGGCCATTCTGACCAGTGTGAGGTGATACCTCATTGTAGTTTTGATTTGCATTTCTCTAATGATTAATGATGTTGAGCATCCTTTCATGTGTTTGTTGGCAATCTGTATATCTTCTTTGGAGAAATGTCTGTTTAGATCTTCTGCCCATTTTTGGATTGGGTTGTTTGTTTTTTTGATATTGAGCTGCATGAGCTGCTTGTATATTTTGGAGATTAATCCTTTGTCAGTTGCTTCGTTTGCAAATATTTTCTCCCAATCTGAGCATTGTCTTTTCATCTTGTTTATGGTTTCCTTTGCTGTGCAAAAGCTTCTAAGTTTCATTAGATCCCATTTCTTTATTTTTGTTTTTATTTCCACTTCTCTAGGAGGTGGGTCAAAAAGGATCTTGCTGTGATTTATGTCATAGAGTGTTCTGCCTGTGTTTTCCTTAAGAGTTTTATAGTGTCTGGCCTTACATTTAGGTCTTTAATCCATTTTGAGTTTATTTTTGTGTATGGTGTTAGGGAGTGTTCTAATTTCATTATTTTACATGTAGCTGTCCAGTTTTCCCAGCACAACTTATTGAAGAGGCTGTCTTTTCTCCATGGTATATTCTTGCCTCCTTTATCAAAAATAAGTGCATAGGTTTATGTCTGGGCTTTCTATCCTGTTCCATGGATCTATATTTCTGTTTTTGTGCCAGTACCATACTGTCTTGATTACTGTAGCTTTGTAATATAGTCTGAAGTCAGGGAGCCTGAATCCTCCAGCTCCCTTTTTCCTTCTCAAGATTGCTTTGGCTATTCGGGGTCTTTCATGTTTCCATACAAAGTGTGAAATTTTTTGTTCTAGTTCTGTGAAAAGTGCCATTGGTATTTTGAAAGAGGTTGCATTGAATCTATAGATTGCTTTGGATAGTATAGTCATTTTCACAATGTTGATTCTTCCAATCCAAGAACATGGTATATCTCTCTATCTGTTTGTAGTATCTTTAATTTCTTTCATCAGTGTCTTATAGTTTTCTGCATACAGGTCTTTTGTCTCCTTAGGTAGGTTTATTCCTAGGTATTTTATTCTTTTGCTGCAATGGTAAATGAGAGTGTTTTCTTAATTTCTCCTTCAGATTTTTCAGCATTAGTATATAGGAATGCAAGAGATTTCTGTGCATTAATTTTGTGTCCTGCTGCTTTACCAAATTCATTGATTAGCTCTAGTAGTTTTCTGGTAGCATCTTTAGGATTCTCTGTGTATAGTATCATGTCATCTGCAAAGAGTGACAGTTTTATTTCTTCTTTTCTGATTTGGCTTCCTTTTATTTCTTTTTCTTCTCTGATTGCTGTGGCTAAAATTTCCAAAACTATGTTGAATAATAGTGGTGAGAGTGGGCAACCTTGTCTTGTTCCTGATCTTCATGGAAATGCTTTCAGTTTTTCACCATTGAGAATGATGTTTGCTGTGGGTTTGTCATATATCGCCTTTATTATGTTGAGGTAAGTCCCCTCTATGCCTACTTTCTGGAGGATTTTTATCATAAACGGGTGTTGAATTTTGTTGAAAGCTTTTTCTGCATCTTTTGAGATGATGATATGGTTTTTCTCCTTCAATTTGTTAATATGGTGTGCCACATTGATTGATTTGCCTATATTGAAGAAACCTTGCATTCCTGGGATAAACCCCACTTGATCATGGTGCATGATCCTCTTAATGTGTTGTTGGATTCTGTTTGCTAGCATTTTGTTGAGGATTTTTGCATCTATATTCATTAGTGATATTGGCCTGTAGTTTTTTTTGTGTGTGTGACATCTTGCTCTGGTTTTGGTATCAGGGTGATGGTGGCCTTGTAGAATGAGTTTGGGAGAGTTCTTCCCTCTGCTATATTTTGGAAGAGTTTGAGAAGGACACATGTTAGCTCTTCTCTAAATGTTTGATAGAATTCACCTGTGAAGCCATCTGGTCCTGTGCTTTTGTGTATTGGAAGATTTTTAATCACAGTTTCAATTTCAGTGCTTGTGATTGGTCTGTTTATATTTTCTTTTTCTTCCTGGTTCAGTCTTGGAAGGTTGTGCTTTTCTAAGAATTTGTCTCTTTCTTCCAGATTGTCTGTTTTATTGGCATATAGTTAGTAATCTCTCATGACCCTTTGTATTTCTGCAGTGTCAGTTGTTACTTCTCCTTTTTCTTTTCTAATTCTATTGATTTGAGTGTTTTCCCTTTTTTTCTTGATGAGTCTGGCTAATGGTTTATCATTTTTATCTTCTCAAAGAACCAGCTTTTAGTTTTATTGCTCTTTGCTGTTGTTTCCTTCATTTCTTTTTCATTTATTTCTGATCTGATCTTTACGATTTCTTCTGCTAACTTTCAGGTTTTTTTGTTCTTACTCTGATTGCTTTAGGTGTAAGGTTAGGTTGTTTATTTGAGGTGTTTCTTGTTTCCTGAGATAGGATGGTACTGCTATAAACTTCCCTCTTATAACTGCTTTTGCTGCATCCCATAGGTTTTAGGCCGTCATGTTTTCATTGTCATTTGTTTGTAGGTATTTTTTGATTTCCTCTTTGGTTTCTTCAGTGATATCTTGGTTATTTAGTGATGTATTGTTTAGCCTCCATGTGTTTGTATTTTTTATAGTTCTTTTCCTGTAGTTGATATCTAGTCCCATAGTGTTGTGGTCAGAAAAGATACTTGATACAATTTCAATTTTCTTAAATTTACCAAGGCTTGATATGTGACCCAAGATACGCTCTATCCTGGAGAATGTTCCATGAGCACTTGAGAAGAAAGTGTATTCTGTTGTTTTTGGATGGAATGTCCTATAAATAGCAGTTAAGTCCATGTTGTTTAATGTGTCATTTAAAGCTTGTGTTTCTTATTTATTTTCATTTTGGATGATCTGTCCATTGGTGAAAGTGGGATGTTAAAGTCCCCTACTATGATTGCGTTACTGTCAGTTTCTCCTTTTATGGCTGTTAGCATTTGCCTTATGTATTGAGGTGCTCGTATGTTGGGTGCATACATATTTACACTTGTTATATCTTCTTGGATTGATCTCTTGATCATTATGTAGTGTCCTTCTTTGTCTCCTGTAATAGTCTGTATTTTAAAGTCTGTTTTGTCTGATATGAGAATTGCTCCTCCAGCTTTCTTTTGATTTCCATTTGCATGGAATATCTTTTTTCCATCCCTTCACTTTCAGTCTCTGTGTGTCCCTAGGTCTGAATTGGGTCTCTTGTAGACAGCATATATACAGGTCTTGTTTTTGTATCCATTCAGCCAGTCTGTGTCTTTTGGTTGGAGCATTGAATCCATTTACATTTAAGGTGGTTATCGATATGTATGTTCCTATTCCCATTTTCTTAATTGTTTTGGGTTTGTTATTGTAGGTCTTTTCCTTCTCTTGTGTTTCCTGCCTAGAGAAGTTCCTTTAGCATTTGTTATAAAGCTGGTTTGGTGGTAATGAATGCTCTTAGGTTTTGCTTCTCTGTAAAGGTTTTAATTTCTCTGTCGAATCGGAATGAGATCCTTGTTGGGTAGAGTAATCTTGGTTGCAGATTTTTCCCTTCATCACTTTAAATATGTCCTGCCACTCTCTTCTGGCTTGCAGAGTTTCTGTTGAAAGATCAGCTGTTACTCTTATGGGGTTTCCCTTGTATGTTACTTGTTGCTTTTCCCTTGCTGCTTTTAATATTTTTTCTGTGTATTTAATTTTTGATATTTTGATTAATATGTGTCTTGGCGTGTTTCTCCTTGGATTTATCCTGTTTGCGACTCTCTGTGCTTCCTGGCCTTGATTGATCATTTCCTTTCCCATATTAGGGAAATTTTCTACTATAATCTCTTCAAATATTTTATCAGACCCTTTATTTTTCTCTTCTTCTTCTGGGACCCCTATAATTCGAATGTTGGTGTGTTTAATGTTGTCCCAGAGGTCTCTGAGACTGTCCTCAATTCTTTTCATTCTTTTTTCTTTATTCTGCCCTGTAGTAGTTATTTCCACTGTTTTATCTTCCAGGTCACTTATCCGTTCTTCTGCCTCAGTATTTTGCTACTGATTCCTTCTAGAGTATTTTAATTTTCATTTATTATGTTGTTCATCATTGTTTGTTTGCTCTTTAGTTCTTCTAGGTCCTTGTTAAACGTTTCTTGTATTTTCTCCATTCTATTTCCAAGATTTTGGATCATGTTTACTATCATTACTCTGAATTCTTTTTCAGGTAGGCTACCTATTTCCTCTTTGTTTGTTTGGTCTGGTGGGTTTTTACCTTGCCCCTTCATCTGCTGTGTTTTTCTCTGTCTTATCATTTTGCTTAACTTGCTGTGTTTGGGGTCTCTTTTTCACAGGCTGCAGGTTTGTAGTGCCTGTTGTTTTTGGTGTCTGCCCCCAGTGGGTAAGGTTGGTTCAGTGGGTTGTGTAGGCCTCCTGGTGGAGGGGACTGGTGCCTGAGTTCTGGTGGATTAGGTTGGATCTTGTCTTTGTGGTGGGCAGGACTGCGTCTGGTGGTGTGTTTTGGGGTGTCTGTGAACCTATTATGTTTTTAGGCATTCTCTCTGCTAATGGGTGGCATTGTGTTCCTGTCTTGCTAGTTGTTTGGTATCAGGTGTCCAGCACTGGAGCTTACTGCTCGTTGTTGAGTGGAGCTGGGTCTTAGTGTTGAGACAGAGATCTCTGGGAGAGCTCTCGCCGGTTGATATTACGAGGGGCCGGGGGTGGGGGTGGTCTCTGTTGGACCAATGTCCTGAACTCGACTCTCCCACCTCAGAGGCTCAGGCCTGACCCCCGGCCAGAGAACCAAGACCATCAGCCACATGGCTGCTAGTGTTGGAGGGTCTCCTGCAGAGGCAGGGAGCAGCTGTGGCTCACCACAGGGACAAGGGCACTGGAGCAGAAGTTCTGGGAAGTACTCCTTGGTGTGAGCCCTCCCAGAGTCCACCATTAGTGTCACCAAAGAGCCTGTAGTCAATGAACTTTTTATGCTCTGTGATATTGAAGTCTATTGGTCTGTCTTGCACAGTAAGTGGATTTTACATGTGCATGATTTAATCATACAGAAAATTTTGGATTATGCAGATCTTCCAAAGGTTAACACATTTCAACATACAATATCAAAAAATTGACATCTGTTAATATCACACCATTATCAGAAAAGCTTCTAAGTTTTGAGAAGCTGTCAAGGTGGTAGATGCAATTTTTCCAGAATTCTGATTTTCATTTGAAAATAAAAATTTTCCTTATAATCCACAGAATGCTAAGCTGTTGTCCTTGAAGTGGCAGACTTACTTCACTCATTTTTGAGAACATGTCTGCCAGGTGTCTAAGTCTGAACAACCATAGTGTGTTCTTCATTCTTCCATGGAAAAGTGGGTGGTTTAGCTCTCTACTCAAACAGTTATACAAGTACTTTGCCTCAGAACAACCGTCATAGTTCAGTATGCAGCAGAGTGCCTTTTGTATGCTTCCCATTTGATCACACAGAATATTAGAAATATGTGTACTCAAGGGTTGAGATTTAATACAATTAATTTTTATTGTATTTTTTACTGTTCATTACGAACATTCTTACTTGAAAGTGGCAACTTTTCCTTGCGAACGTGAGGTGGTGAAAAATAACATGAATAACTATTACAGATTCATGCTGCTTGATCCCATGGTCACATGCCCACAGTTTTACCCACAATTACTTTTGCTTCATCAGGGCAGATTATTATTACTACTACTACCACCACCACTACTACTACTACTACTTTAAAAGTAGTTCTTACATCAGGGACCTCCCCCAGGGTTCTGTAAGCCACACTTGGAGAACCACTATAGTAGAGAAGTGAAAATAGACAGTTTAATATGAAAACTATGCAAAAGTCCTGTCCACATCATCAACAGATTCAGATTACAGTGATCAAGCAGCCCCTTGCATAGACTTCTGGAGTATCATTTTGGGGACAGCTTGATTTCTCCAATTAGCATGCTGGTGCCGTTATTCCCTAGAGTCCTTCTCCTCAAGATAAAGTCTAGGGATATTTTGACCCTACTGTGTAGCCCCGTCTTCCTTTGAAGTCAAGCCTCCAGAACAGCTGCAGTCCATTTTTCTCTGTTTGCTTCTTTCTTTGTATCTCTTTCTTCTCTCACTCTCTGCCTCCCTGAGATTCTCCACCTTACAAACTTAGATGTGCACCATATGGACTTAATAGAAGTAATGATCACAAAAGAAAAATGAAAATAGGAGGGGCTCCAGTTGCCAAAGTTTAATATGGACATTAAAACATATGATTGAATTAAAAGTTCTTAAAAATGTAAATGCAACATAATTGATCCAATTAAAAATAATTTCAGTGAAAGAAAAATGGTAAGGCTGCACTGTAAAGAAAATTCATCAAGGAGTTGATGGGTTCATCAATGTAGGTATATAACTCTGATTAAAATGTTGATCTCAGACTGTTTTCAGGGTCAAAGTGACCAGTGAGCCTCAGGTTGTAAAAAGTTATCTCTTCTTCTGTTCTGAAAGGGGAGCGGGTCTCCATAAGCAAATCATACTAGTGTGTATCACTTGGAAATGACTAGAAACTAGCACATGCTATGGTGGACTTATTCTGTCTAGTGATCCTCCCTGTAACTCTGTTGTCAGCAGAGACCCTTAATTATAATATTAGCTTGTAGTATACTCCTAGAAAAGAAAGTTACCTCACTTTTAATTTTTCCCAAAAGATTAAAAGGAGCACTTCTCTTATTTTCACACTATGCTTATTATTCCAGAAGTAATAAATGATCCCCATCATTTAAT
Source organism: Delphinus delphis (assembly GCF_949987515.2). NCBI lineage: Eukaryota > Metazoa > Chordata > Mammalia > Artiodactyla > Delphinidae > Delphinus > Delphinus delphis. Next base: position 81,386,120 of record NC_082692.2, on the reverse strand, counting down.
GTACGCTTACCATATGTAGCAGGATGGTATACATGCTGAAATGTGCAAACTACCACAACTAAGATTATCTCCCTTAATAATATAGTATTGACTATATCAAAGGTCTATCTGAGCTACTAGGAAGAAGCTTTGAAATGTCTAAGTCTGTTAGACAGGTTTGTATCTTTCTTTTTTTTAGATTTGTATCATTTAAATTAAAACATTTCCAAGATATATGCCTGTGTTTTTTAATTAATTAATATGATAAATACTATGTGTAAGCCATTGAGCTTTAGACATTAAGGAGGATGTTTAGAAATATAAGAAATGATGTCAGTTACTAAATAACTGGGGAAATAAAACAAAACTAAAAATCAGCAATACAAACTAATATATATAAAATGTTAACCAGTGTTTGCCCGAAGAGAATCTGCTTCTCTCTTAGTAGCAATAGCCATTGGGGCATCCCAGATAACCACTAGTCTGGCTTGTGGAAATGTTGATACCTTACGATGTCCACCCTATCAAGGAGAATTGAAGATGAGCTCAAAGAGGATACTGGGCCCCAAATTTATGTAGCCTGAAAATGTGTAGGTGACCTTTTCTGCCACTCGCCTCCTTTCACGATAATAGCTGCTATCCTATAATAAGCACCTAAGACCTTTATCGATAGAGGAAAAGCCAGAGAACTTTTCACATTTCCAGTCTTCAGTGGTATTCTTTTCTTTCTCTTGTGGAAGTTGCATCTAATGTGATAAATGACCTTAGATAGATACAAGGGACACTCACTAATAGCCATATATGTGATTCCTGGGAACACGGCTGCCCCACACCAAGATAAGACCTATCCCAAAATTCTATTGGTCCTGCCTAATAAACAAGGGAAAATGGAAGAATTCTGCTCTAACTCTACTCTTGGTTCTGATCATAGATAACAAAATATAGAAATTTGTAGATCATATTAGCCATAAAGATCCTGTAAAGGAAACTAAATACAAACCAACCTCTGTGCTTTTTATGCCAAGGGACTACATTTGTGTCCTTTAAGTTGTGCCTGTGGTAGCTCAGCCCACGTTTATTAGCATACCCTTTATTTCATTTTTTAATTGATTTTATTGAAGTATAGTTGATTTACAATGTCGTGTTAATTTCTACTATGTGTATATATTCTTCTTCATATTCTTTTCCATTATGGTTTATCACAGGATATTGAATATGGCATACCCTTTTTTAAAGCTTACTCAATATTGACAACTATAATTATAGTACATTTACAGATGTGAGTTAGCAGCGAAATATTATAAAAGGAGAATTTCCAAGCTGAACATGGAAATAAGTAAGATTTGAATCATTGGAAAAAAGGAAGAAGGAGGAAATTTAGTAAAGGATCAGAAGCAAGTCATCAGATCTGTTCCGTATTTGGGACTTGGTACTGGGATCATAATAGTGGCAAAGACTGCAAGCCAGGACCTGAGGAGATCAGGAGGCTGTCCTGTAGAAAGTAACGGTTTTGCAGCAACATGTTGTGGGTGAAAAGAACTGAGTAGGGCAATCAAGTTAGTAGCCAGAATCTACAGTATTAGGTAGAACCTAAAACCCAAGCAGATTTGCCACATAGAGGTAAAAGTGAGTAGGAACAAGAGCAGAGATAGAAAAAGAGATGAGACAAAGTGGGGAGCTATGGTTTAAATCTATGACCAGGAGGAGGATGGCACAGTTGATGGATTTGGGAAAGTCAAAGATGGAAACTATATAGAGCGGCTGGGAGAGGATGACACTAGGACCTAGTCATGCTTTGTTTGAGATGAAGCTATAACATCAGATGGAATCTGTGTGGAGGCAGAGATGTGGGAATACAGGGGAAGATCCAAAGAGAAGTATGACAGACAAATGGATGTCACCCTCATTTTGAAGGGCCCAGTAAACCACACTCCAGACTCACTGCATTGGAAATTGTTCCCCTGCAGTAGAGCTCAGTTAAAATGAGAAACCAGTCAAAACCCAAAGTGTCCTGTCACAGAAAGTCTTGTTCTTAGTGCTTCCAGTGGGGAAAAAGTTGCTAACTACAGGGCTCTCTGAGGAATTTCTCTTAGACTCAATGTAAATTTTTCATTTGCTTTCTCTGGGTCAGAGCATAAATTCTGCTCCTCTCACAAATCTCTCTTCATTCAATTATAGTTTACCCAACCTTAGAGGATGATTTAGTTCCCTCTGTTTTTCTAAACAGAGCAAACTCTTCATTGTCGGTGGTGACAGAGAAAGACAAAGTGATACAAAGAAGCAGGAATATTTTGAACAATTCTAGTGATAGTTTGTGTTTAACTTGACACTATACTTTGTTTTAGCCAATAAACTTCAAAATTGACTTTATTTCTATTAATATTAAAATTGGTTCACATTCCCAGAACACCCACTATTGCCTAGCTAGTAAAAGTTAGCAGAGGTGAGCAGGCGTGTCCACCAACCCAGCATCTATGAAAAACTGAGTGACACGTAAAAACTAAGTGTGGGAGAAAAACCTTACCTGAGTCTGAATTAATAATAAATAATTACTATTGCTAAGATCTATTAGCTGCTTTCTAAGTTTTTGATAATCTGACACATGGCTGTATAGTCTGAATAAATGTGAGATTTTTAATGACCAAGATAACAAGTATTTCAAAAGCCCAATACTGTCATTTGTTACTAGTTTAGTATCTGGTTCCTATAAATAAAGCAGGTGGCCTCTCTTGGCTGTTCTGTGGCCATTCAGAAGAGCCAAGTTCCTTGCCATCAGTCTCACCAATTTGTGGCCCACATTTTAAAGACTCTATTGCTGCACACGGTCTATTAGAAATGTCCTGATGTTAGAAGTTTTAATCAATCAAATCAGGCTTGTTGATTTAGTGGGATTTTGTGGACAAATCTTTGTTATCAGCTGTATAATAATTATAAGCTGTTTTACCAGTGGATAAGGGAAGGATTACTCTCCTCTTTGAGAATTGTAACTTTATAATTACATGTATTTACTTGCCTTATCAGAATAGAATTTACCAGCTGAGACACAGGATTATTTTTATTCAAAAGACTCCTGGGTAAATTGAAGAAGCACACTTTTTGGGGGCGGGTTGGGGGAGTTTAGCTCTTGTAGACAGTTGTTCCTGGAATGAAGAACAAATAAAATGAAATGAGTTTAATTTTTCTTTCCTTTTTGAAATGTATTCATACTTGGCACAGAAATTACCTAGATGGTTAATTCAGCCCAACCCCTGATACTGTTGAGAAATGTACAGGCATTTATTG